>NC_046170.1:13896134-13998793 GCF_011064425.1 Rattus rattus | reverse complement strand
AGTGCCTCCTGTGTAACTCAACATCTCCTGTGTGTTTCAGCGTCTCCTGTGTAACTCAGTGCATCTCCTGTGTAACTCAGTGCATCTCCTGTGTAACTCACCATCTTCTGTGTATTTCAGCCGTCTCCTGTGTATCTCCTGTGTCTCCTGTGTAACTCAGTGTCTCCTGTGTAACTCAGCGTCTCCTGTGTAACTCAGTGCCTCTATGCAGTCTCCTGTGTAACTCACCGTCTTCTGTGTATTTCAGTGTCTCCTGTGTAACTCTGCCTCCTGTGTAACTCAGCGTCTCCTGTGTAACTCAGTGCCTCCTGTGTAACTCAGTGTCGTCCTGTGTATTTCAGCGTCTCCTGTGTAACTCAGTGCCTCCTGTGTAACTCAGCGTCTCCTGTGTAACTCAGCGTCTCCTGTGTAACTCAGTGCCTCCTGTGTAACTCAGTGTCTCCTGTGTAACTCAGTCTCCTGTGTAACTCAAGCGTCTCCTGTAACTCAAGTGCCTCTGTGTAACCCAGTGCTCCTCCTGTAACTCAGCCGTCTCCTGTGTAACTCACACTTCTCCTCCTGTAACTCAGTGCCTCCTGTGTAACTCAGCGTCTCCTGTGTAACTCAGTGCCTCCTGTGTAACTCAGTGCCTCCTGTGTAACTCAGCGTCTCCTGTGTAACTCAGTGCCTCCTGTGTAACTCAGTGTCTCCTGTGTAACTCAGTGTCTCCTGTGTATTTCAGCGTCTCCTGTGTAACTCAGTGCCTCCTGTGTAACTCAGTGTCTCCTGTGTAACTCAGTCTCCTGTGTAACTCACTCTCTCCTGTGTTACTCAATGTCTCCTGTGTATTTCACTGTCTCACTGCGTCTCCTGTTTAACTCAGTGTCTCCTGTGTAACTCAGTGTCTCCTGTGTAACTCAGTGTCTCCTGTGTAACTCAGCGTCTCCTGTGTAATCTCCTGTGTAACTCAGTGCATCTCCTGTGTCTCCTGTGTAACTCACCATCTTCTGTGTATTTCAGCGTCTCCTGTGTAACTCAGTGCCTCCTGTGTAACTCAGTGTCTCCTGTGTAACTCAGTGCCTCCTGTGTAACTCAGTGTCTCCTGTGTAACTCAGTGCATCTCCTGTGTAACTCAGCGTCTCTGTGTAACTCACCGTCTTCTGTGTATTTCAGCGTCTCCTGTGTAACTCAGTGCCTCCTGTGTAACTCAGTGTCTCCTGTGTAACTCAGTGCCTCCTGTGTATTTCAGTGCCTCAGTGTCTCCTGTGTAACTCAGCGTCTCCTGTGTAACTCAGCCTCCTGTGTAACTCAGTGTCTCCTGTGTAACTCAGTGTCTCCTGTGTAACTCAGTGTCTCCTGTGTAACTCAGTGTCTCCTGTGTAACTCAGTGCCTCCTGTGTAACTCAGCGTCTCCTGTGTAACTCACCGTCTTCTGTGTATTTCAGCGTCTCCTGTGTAACTCAGTGCCTCCTGTGTAACTCAGCGTCTCCTGTGTAACTCAGTGCATCTCCTGTGTAACTCAGTGCCTCCTGTGTAACTCATCTCCTGTGTATTTCAGTGCCTCCTGTGTAACTCAGCGTCTCCTGTGTAACTCAGTGCATCTCCTGTGTAACTCAGTGCCTCCTGTGTAACTCAGTGCCTCCTGTGTAACTCAGTGTCTCCTGTGTAACTCAGTCTCCTGTGTCTCCTGTGTAACTCAGTGTCTCCTGTGCGTCTCCTGTGTAACTCAGCGTCTCCTGTGTAACTCAGCGTCTCCTGTGTAACTCAGTGCCCGTCTTCTGTGTAACTCTCGGTAACTCAGTGCCTCCTCTGTGTATCCTCAGTGTCTCCTGTGTAACTCAGTGTCTCCTGTGTAACTCAGTGCCTCCTGTGTAACTCAGTGTCTCCTGTGTAACTCAGTGCCTCCTGTGTAACTCAGTGTCTCCTGTGTAACTCAGTGCCTCCTGTGTAACTCAGTGTCTCCTGTGTAACTCAGCGTCTCCTGTGTAACTCAGCGTCTCCTGTGTAACTCAGTGCCTCCTGTGTAACTCAGCGTCTCCTGTGTAACTCAGCGTCTCCTGTGTAACTCAGAGTCTCCTGTGTAACTCACCGTCTTCTGTGTATTTCAGCGCCTCCTCGGTAACTCAGTGCCTCCTGTGTAACTCTGTGTAACTCAGTGCCTCCCTGTGTAACTCAATTCTCCTGTGTAACTCAAGCGTCTTCTGTGCCTCCTGTGTAACTCAGTGCCTCCTGTGTAACTTAGTGTCTCCTGTGTAACTCAGTGTCTCCTGTGTAACTCAGTGTCTTCTGTGTAACTCAGAGTCTCCTGTGTAACTCAGCGTCTCCTGTGTAACTCAGACTCTCCTGTGTAACTCAGTGTCTCCTGTGTAACTCACCTGTGTCTCTCCTGTGTATTTCAGTGCCTCCTGTGTAACTCAGTGCCTCCTGTGTAACTCATTGCACCTCCTGTGTAACTCAGTGTCTCCTGTGTAACTCAGTGCGTCTCCTGTGTAACTCAGTGTCTCCTGTGTAACTCCAGTCTCCTGTGTAATTTCAGTGTGCCTCCTGTGTAACTCAAGTGCCTGCAACTCAGTGCCTCCTGTGTAACTCAGTGTCTCCTGTGTAACTCAGTGTACTCCGTCTCCTGTGTAACTCAACTCCAGTGTCTCCTGTGTAACTCTGTGTGTCTCCTGTGTATCTCTGCGTCTCCTGTGTAGTGTATCTCCTAACTCAGTGTCTCCTGTGTAACTCAGCGTCTCCTGTGTAACTCAGCGTCTCCTGTGTAACTCAGTGTCTCCTGTGTAACTCAGTGCCTCCTGTGTAACTCAGCGTCTCCTGTGTAACTCACCGTCTTCTGTGTATTTTAGCGTCTCCTGTGTAACTCACCGTCTTCTGTGTATTTCAGCGTCTCCTGTGTAACTCAGTGCCTCCTGTGTAACTCAGAGTCTCCTGTGTAACTCAGTGCCTCCTGTGTAACTCAGTGCCTCCTGTGTAACTCAGTGTCTCCTGTGTAACTCAGTGTCTCCTGTGTAACTCAGTGCCTCCTGTGTAACTCAGCGTCTCCTGTGTAACTCAGTGCCTCCTGTGTAACTCAGCGTCTCCTGTGTAACTCAGTGCCTCTCAGTGCCTCCTGTGTAACTCAGTGCTCCTGTGTAACTCAGCGTCTCCTGTGTAACTCAGCGTCTCCTGTGTAACTCAGTGCCTCCTGTGTAACTCAGTGCCTCCTGTGTAACTCAGCGTCTCCTGTGTAATTCAGTGCCTCCTGTGTAACTCAGTGCCTCCTGTGTAACTCAGCGTCTCCTGTGTAACTCACCGTCTCCTGTGTATTTCAGCGTCTCCTGTGTAACTCAGTGCCTCCTGTGTAACTCAGCGTCTCCTGTGTAACTCAGTGCCTCCTGTGTAACTCAGTGCCTCCTGTGTAACTCAGCGTCTCCTGTGTAACTCAGTGCCTCCTGTGTAACTCAGCGTCTCCTGTGTAACTCAGTGTGTGTAACTCAGTGCCTCCTGTGTAACTCAGTGCCTCCTGTGTAACTCACCATCTTCTGTGTAACTCACCATCTCCTGTGTATTTCAGCGTCTCCTGTGTAACTCAGTGCCTCCTGTGTAACTCAGTGTCTCCTGTGTAACTCAGTGTAACTCCTGTGTATTTCAGCGTCTCCTGTGTAACTCAGCGTCTCCTGTGTAACTCAGCGTCTCCTGTGTAACTCAGTGTCTCCTGTGTAACTCAGTGCCTCCTGTGTAACTCAGTGTCTCCTGTGTAACTCAGTGCCTCCTGTGTAACTCAGTGCCTCTTGTGTAACTCAGTGTCTCCTGTGTAACTCAGTGTATTTCCTATGTAACTCAGTGCCTCCTGTGTAACTCAGTGTCTCCTGTGTAACTCAGTGCCTCCTGTGTAACTCAGCGTCCCCTGTGTAACTCACCGTCTTCTGTGTATTTCAGCGTCTCCTGTGTAACTCAGTGCCTCCTGTGTAACTCAGCGTCTCCTGTGTAACTCAGTGCCTCCTGTGTAACTCAGTGCCTCTGTGTATTTCAGCGTCTCCTGTGTAACTCAGTGCCTCCTGTGTAACTCAGCGTCTCCTGTGTAACTCAGTGTCTCCTGTGTAACTCAGTGTCTCCTGTGTAACTCAGTGTCTCCTGTGTAACTCAGTGCCTCCTGTGTAACTCAGTGCCTCCTGTGTAACTCACCGTCTTCTGTGTATTTCACCGTCTTCTGTGTATTTCAGCGTCTCCTGTATAACTCAGTGCCTCCTGTGTAACTCAGTGTCTCCTGTGTATTTCAGTGTCTCCTGTGTAACTCAGCGTCTCCTGTGTAACTCAGTGCCTCCTGTGTAACTCAGTGTCTCCTGTGTAACTCAGTGCCTCCTGTGTAACTCAGTGCCTCCTGTGTAACTCAGTGTCTCCTGTGTATCTCAGTGTCTCCTGTGTAACTCAGTGTCTCCTGTGTAACTCAGTGCCTCCTGTGTAACTCAGCGTCTCCGTCTCCTGTGTAACTCAGCGTCTCCTGTGTAACTCAGTGCCTCCTGTGTAACTCAGTGCCTCCTGTGTAACTCATCTCCTGTGTAACTCAGCGTCTCCTGTGTAACTCAGTTCCTCCTGTGTAACTCAGCGTCTCCTGTGTAACTCAGCGTCTCCTGTGTAACTCAGTGTCTCCTGTGTAACTCAGCGTCTCCTGTGTAACTCACCGTCTTCTGTGTAACTCAGTGCCTCCTGTGTAACTCAGTGTCTCCTGTGTAACTCAGTGCCTCCTGTGTAACTCAGTGCATCTCCTGTGTAACTCACCATCTTCTGTGTATTTCAGCGTCTCCTGTGTAACTCAGTGCCTCCTGTGTAACTCAGCGTCTCCTGTGTAACTCAGTGCCTCCTGTGTAACTCAGTGTCCTCTGTGTAACTCAGTGCCTCCTGTGTAACTCAGCGTCTCCTGTGTAACTCAGCGTCTCCTGTGTAACTCAGCGTCTCCTGTGTAACTCAGTGCCTCCTGTGTAACTCAGCGTCTCCTGTGTAACTCAGTGCCTCCTGTGTAACTCAGCGTCTCCTGTGTAACTCAGCGTCTCCTGTGTAACTCAGCGTCTCCTGTGTAACTCAGTGTCTCCTGTGTAACTCTCCTGTGTAACTCAGCGTCTCCTGTGTAACTCACCGTCTCCTGTGTATTTCAGCGTCTCCTGTGTAACTCTCCTGTGTCTCACTGCATCTCCTGTGTAACTCAGCATCTTCTGTGTATTTCAGCGTCTCCTGTGTAACTCAGTGCCTCCTGTGTAACTCAGTGTCCTCTGTGTAACTCAGTGCCTCCTGTGTAACTCAGCGTCTCCTGTGTAACTCAGCGTCTCCTGTGTAACTCAGAGTCTCCTGTGTAACTCAGTGACTCCTGTGTAACTCAGCGTCTCCTGTGTAACTCAGCGTCTCCTGTGTAACTCAGTGCCTCCTGTGTATCTCAGTGTCTCCTGTGTAACTCTGCCTGTCCCTGTGTATCTCAGTGCGTCTCCTGTGTATCTTCTGTGTATTTCAGCGTCTCTGTGTCTCCTGTGTAACTCAGTGCCTCCTGTGTAACTCAGCGTCTCCTGTGTAACTCAGTGTCTCCTGTGTAACTCAGCGTCTCCTGTGTAACTCAGTGCCTCCTGTGTAACTCAGTGTCTCCTGTGTAACTCAGCATCTCCTGTGTAACTCAGTGCCTCCTGTGTAACTCAGTGCCTCCTGTGTAACTCAGCGTCTCCTGTGTAACTCAGTGCCTCCTGTGTACCTATATCTCTCCTGTCTTCCTCTGCGTGTCCTGTGTAACTCACCCTCTTCTGTGTATTTCAGCGTCTCCTCTGTAACTCATTGCCTCCTGTGTAACTCAGTGCCTCCTCTGTAACTCAGTGCCTGCTGTGTAACTCAGTCTCCTGTGTAACTCAGTGTCTCCTGTGTATTTCAGCGTCTCCTGTATAACTCAGTGTCCTCCTGTGTAACTCAGTGCCTCCTGTGTATTTCAGTGTCTCCTGTGTAACTCAGCGTCTCCTGTGTAACTCAGTGTCTCCTGTGTAACTCAGCGTCTCCTGTGTAACTCAGCGTCTCCTGTGTAACTCAGCGTCTCCTGTGTAACTCAGTGTATTTCCTATGTCTCCTGTGTAACTCAGTGCATCTCCTGTGTAACTCAGCGTCTCCTGTGTAACTCAGCGTCTCCTGTGTAACTCAGCGTCTCCTGTGTAACTCACCGTCTTCTGTGTAACTCAGTGCCTCCTGTGTAACTCAGTGTCCCCTGTGTAACTCAGTGCCTCCTGTGTAACTCAGTGTCTCCTGTGTAACTCAGTGCCTCCTGTGTAACTCAGTGCCTCCTGTGTAACTTAGTGTCTCCTGTGTAACTCAGCGTCTCCTGTGTAACTCAGTGTCTCCTGTGTAACTCAGTGCCTCCTGTGTAACTCAGTGTCTGTGTAACTCACCGTCTTCTGTGTATTTCAGCGTCTCCTGTGTAACTCAGTGCCTCCTGTGTAACTCAGTGTCTCCTGTGTAACTCAGCGTCTCCTGTGTAACTCAGTGTGTGTAACTCAGTGCCTCCTGTGTATCTGTAACTCAGTGCCTCCTGTGTAACTCAGTGTCTCCTGTGTATCTCACCGTCTTCTGTGTATTTCAGTGTCTCCTGTAACTCAACTCTCCTGTGTAAGCGTCTCCTGTGTAACTAACTCAGTGCCTCCTGTGTAACTCAGTGCCTCCTGTGTAACTCAGTGTCTCCTGTGTAACTCAGTGCCCCCTGTGTAACTCAGTGCCTCCTGTGTAACTCAGTGCCTCTCCTGTGTCAACTCACCCTCTTAACTGTGCCTCCTGTGTCACCGTCTCTTCTGTGTATTTCAGCGTCTCCTGTGTAACTCAGTGCCTCCTGTGTAACTCAGTGTCTCCTGTGTAACTCAGCGTCTCCTGTGTAACTCAGTGTGTCTTTCCTATGTAACACAGTCCTGTGTAACTCAGTGTATTTCCTATGTAACTCAGTGCCTCCTGTGTAACTCAGTGCATCTCCTGTGTAACTCAGTGTTTTCTGTGTAACTCACCATCTTCTGTGTATTTCAGTGCGTCTCCTGTGTAACTCAGTGCCTCCTGTGTAACTCAGTGTCCTCTGTGTAACTCAGTGCCTCCTGTGTAACTCAGCGTCTCCTGTGTAACTCAGCGTCTCCTGTGTAACTCAGCGTCTCCTGTGTAACTCAGTGCCTCCTGTGTAACTCAGTGCCTCCTGTGTAACTCAGCGTCCTGTGTAACTCAGTGCCTCCTGTGTAACTCAGTGCCTCCTGTGTAACTCACCTCCTGTGTATCTTCTGTGTATTTCAGCGTCTCCTGTGTAACTCAGTGCCTCCTGTGTAACTCAGTGCCTCCTGTGTAACTCAGTGTCTCCTGTGTATTTCAGTGTCTCCTGTGTAACTCAGTGCCTCCTATGTAACTCAGTGCCTCCTGTGTAACTCAGTGCCTCCTGTGTAACTCATCTCCTGTGTAACTCACCATCTTCTGTGTATTTCAGCGTCTCCTGTGTAACTCAGTGCCTCCTGTGTAACTCAGCGTCTCCTGTGTAACTCAGTGCCTCCTGTGTAACTCAGTGCCTCCTGTGTAACTCAGTGCCTCCTGTGTAACTCAGTGTCCTGTGTAACTCAGTGTCTCCTGTGTAACTCAGTGCCTCCTGTGTAACTCAGTGTCTCGTGTGTAACTCAGTGCCTCCTGTGTAACTCAGTGTCTTCTGTGTAACTCACCGTCTTCTGTGTATTTCAGTGCCTCCTGTGTAACTCAGCGTCTCCTGTGTAACTCACTGTCTTCTGTGTATCTCCCTGTCTCCTGTGTAACTCAGTGTCTCCTGTAACTCAGTGCCTCCTGTGTAACTCAGTGCCTCCTGTGTAACTCAGTGCCTCCTGTGTAACTCAGCCTCCTGTGTAACTCAGTGCCTCCTGTGTAACTCTCAGCGTCTCCTGTGTAACTCAGTGCCTCCTGTGTAACTCAGTGTCTCCTGTGTAACTCAGTGTCTCCTGTGTAACTCAGTGCCTCCTGTGTAACTCAGTGCCTCCTGTGTAACTCAGTGTCTCCTGTGTAACTCAGTGTCTCCTGTGTAACTCAGTGCCTCCTGTGTAACTCAGTCTCCTGTGTAACTCAGTGTCTCCTGTGTAACTCAGTGCCTCCTGTGTAACTCAGCGTCTCCTGTGTAACTCAGTGCCTCCTGTGTAACTCAGTGTCTCCTGTGTAACTCAGTGCCTCCTGTGTAACTCAGCGTCTCCTGTGTAACTCAGCGCCTCCTGTGTAACTCATTTCAGTGCAGTCAGCGTCTCCTGTGTAACTCAGTGCCTCCTGTGTAACTCAGTGTCTCCTGTGTAACTCACCTCCTGTGTATTTCAGTGTCTCCTGTGTAACTCAGTGCCTCCTGTGTAACTCAGTGTCCTCTGTGTAACTCAGTGTCTCCTGTGTATCTCAGTGTATCTCAGTGTCTCCTGTGTATCTCAGTGTCTCCTGTGTAACTCAGTGTCTCCTGTGTAGCGTCTCCTGTGTAACTCAGTGTCTCCTGTGTAACTCAGTGCATCTCCTGTGTAACTCAGTCTTCTGTGTAACTCAGCGTCTCCTGTGTAACTCAGTGCCTCCTGTGTAACTCAGTGTGTGTAACTCAGTGCCTCCTGTGTAACTCAGTGTCTTCTGTGTAACTCACCGTCTCCTGTGTATTTCAGTGCCTCCTGTGTAACTCAGCGTCTCCTGTGTAACTCAGTGCATCTCCTGTGTAACTCAGCGTCTCCTGTGTAACTCAGCGTCTCCTGTGTAACTCAGCGCCTCCTGTGTAACTCAGTGTCTCCTGTGTAACTCAGTGTCTCCTGTGTAACTCAGTGCCTCCTGTGTAACTCAGCGTCTCCTGTGTAACTCAGTGCCTTCTATGTCACTCAGTATAACACAGAGCTTGGAGCTCATGTGGAGTGGTGTCTAGCTCATTGTCTGTTGTTGTGTTCTGTTTTAAGTATCAAAAGTAGTAAGACTGCTCAAGAAAGTCCCTATTGTCTACAGGTTTACAACCTCACGTGTTGATGGAACAAGTGTGTGAGAGGCAGTAATTGGGAACTACAGATAACAAACACTTCGGCATCATTCTCAGAAGTAGGCAAGCCAGATGTCTTCTCAGTCACACCCTCTTCAGACGTAGACACTAGCATAAAGGTTCAGTGGCTTGTTAGAAGCCCAGAGTGATGTCACTGCTGGAAGACTTTGGCTACTCACTCACTTTATTTCTTCTGGCATTATCTACATAGTATATGTCAAAACAAGTTAAGAAAAAGAAACTCTTGGGTCCGACTTAGACCTACTTTCTGAATATAACGAAATAGACCTGGAGGAAAGTTGGCACAGATCACAAAGCAGTGAGAGCCCGGCAAGCATGGGGAGAGCTTCACATTTTGAAAACAACAGTTACTAGGAAAGGGCTGCTGGAGTTCCTGGCAGACCCACATTGTTTGGATGGTGTATGAATCAATTGGTAATAGTGAGCCAGGAAAACTGTAGGAGGCTATGGCCTTCCCAACAGGGCCTGCTTTTCTTCAGATACATGACCTAAATGAGATGACACAATACTTTTATTCTTTTGGGAGAGGAGGGAGGGAGAGAAGAGTTCAGGCCTTTCTATGTAGTTCTGCCCGTCCTGGAACTCACTCTGTAGACAAGACTGGCCTCGAACTTACAGAGATCCCCTGCCTCTGCCTTCCAGTGCTGGGATTAAGGGCACATGCCATTATGGCAGCCCCTACTAGAACACTTATGCAGTGCTTTCCACAGACTTAGATACTCGTTAGCAGCTTTGGGAAAGAACAGTCTCTATCACTCCAGGGTTAAGTCTCAACATCAAAAACTTCAAGGACTATTTTTATTTTAAGTCTCTTAGAGAAGAAAAAGATGAACTAAAAGAAAAAGGGTATCTGAAAGCAGCAGCTGACTGAAGGGTTTCGTTGTTGTTATTGTTGTTATTTTGTTTTCACTTTCTCTCCTAAGACAGGGTTTCTCTATATAGCCGTGGCAGTTCTAAGTGTTATGGTTTACCCTGAAGTTATCTGTATTTTGATGCTAATTCCACTGCCCCAAAGACAGCTGCCTAGTCACAAACTCAGCAATCAAGTGACTTCACCAGAACCCCCCCCATTGAATTTGTAAAGTACAGGTGAGGGGCAGGTACAGGATAGAAGGATCCCTGTCATTGGAGGAGAAGGAAGGATGGGCAGAAGAGAAGTTTGAAGGAAGAGGAGGAGACTAGAAGAGAGAAAGGAGGAGACAGGAAAGAGGAGAGGGTGAGAAGCCTTGGCAGGACAATAGGGCAGGTGACGTTAAGATTCTGCTCTGCGTATTTACAGGTTGTTACTAATGTTCCTAAGGTATGGATGGTACCGGGCTTTGTATGTCTAAGTGGGCAATTATATCTTATCGATTGGATCTAAGATGATTGTGTTGTGTGTTCCTTTATGTGAGGGTTTGAGTGTAGGAAAGTGTGCGGCTGAGATATGTTTCCACCAAAATATCTAGCAGATATCTTGGGGCACTGGGGTGTGGACCTAGCACGGTAAAAGACAACTATACTCTTTTATTTTTACATTTTTACAACAGTTCTGGAACTTGTTCTATAGATCAAGTTAGAACTGGCCTAGGACTTAGAGGTTTGCCTGCCTCTGGCCCCAAGTTCTGGGTTTAAAAGTGTGTGCCGCTGTGGGCATAAAAAAGCACGTCTATATTTTTAATGAGCTTGGTTCTTACCTATTATATTAATCCCTTAGTTTGCTATTGTGGTAAAGTAGAGTTCCTGCTCAATGAAGGTCATTTTCACCGGAATGGATCATGAAATCCCTCCTCTTGCAGAGCTGATCTCAGCACAGCAATGCTGTCAGCTGCTAGAGGAGTTCGTGCTCTAGCGTGCCTGTCCAGTGTTTCTTCAGTGCACAGACCTCAGCAAACTACTGGCATGGAGAAAAAGATCCCATCTTCAGCTGGGGGTGGGGGTGGCACACACTTTAATCCCACCACTTAGGAGGCAGATCTCTGTGAGTTCAGGCCAGCCTGATTATAGACTGAATTCTAGGACAGCCAGGGCCACACAGAGAAACCTATCTCAAAAAACAAAACAAAACAAAACAAAAAAATGCAAAACAATAACAAAAAAACCCCAACAAAACCAAAAAGCGCCCATCTGCAAGATGGCTAACCTGGTGATGATGGCCAGCGTGGTAAGCTGGGGGATCTGGATCTGCTGAGGAGTCAGCCCGTGTTGCTCCAGCTGCTTAGGGATCAGGTGCCTGTGGGCAATCTCTATCTTCTCCTCCTGTGTGTACCCTGGAAAGAAGAGACCTCCCTGAGTATCCACCAGGCTTCTACGTGGTCACGTTTTCTTTGGTTTTTAAGATTTATTTACTTTATGTGTATGAATGCTTTGGTGCATGTATGTTTGTGTACCATGTGCACTCCTGGTGCCCACAGAATCAGAAGAGTCCCTTGGGATGGGAGTTACAGACAGTTGTGAGCCACTATGTAGGTGACGAGAACAAAACATTGGTCATCGTGAGAGCAGCAAGTGCTCCGAGCTGAACTATCTCTCTAGTCTCTGCCAGTTTTCAATGGATTAAATGTGGATTCACGAGATCTGAGATTTAGAATGAGCAAAGTATTACTTCAACTAACATTATAACCAGAATAAGAAAAATCTAAACTAAATCAGTTTGGAATTACCTTCACATCTTATAAAAAAATATATAACATATTTAAGAGACTTTATATTCTTATTGACTAAGAAGCCCCAGTGAGCACAGATTTAATTTACCTTTAAATTCTGTAAGAAAAAAAAAGATCTCACCTAATGTACCTTCGCTGTCTAATAGACAATGGCTTCAAATATGGGTTGGTAACTCATCTTTTGCCTAGGAAGAAGAGGCCTGAAAACATCCACAGGCGAGGATGACCCCTGTTGTCGAAGGAAGAGGCAGCGTCACAGAGCTCACCTCCTCAGCCAATACCCTGACCACCTCAGTGAGCATCACTGCAGCTCAGGACAGCTGCCTTCAGTTGTAGTTTCTGGACAACTGAATCTCATGGATCACTTCAGCCGTGTAAATACACAAAAGCAACATTTTACTTACCACATATTAAAACTAAATAAAAAGGCTTTCAGGTAATTGAGAAATGCAGTTTACACTTATAGAACAGTAAAAATGTTTAGAATGAAACATACATTACCACATTTAAAATTTGAATATATTCAGAGTCTACCCTATTTTTACTAAGTGAATACTCACTGATGTTGGATCTTCTTTAAGACAAAATAATCTTGAGCAATTAAGTCAAGTGAAAAGGTAAGGATAACTTAAAAGGGTATTTTTTTACACTGTGGTGAGGAGAAGACGTGATGAAAACCTTGACCAACTGTGCAACCATCTGACGTCCTCTCTGAGAGGACGAGGCAGCCTACAGGCACCTTGAGCTCTCAGGTGAGAGTGAGGCCAGGGAAAGGGAGAGTCAATTATTGTGTAATATTTTTCCAGAAAATAGGCAGAACCTTCAAAGCCCGATAGAGAGGGGAAGTTGTAACTGGGTTTTACACATTGGCTTTGTATTAGTAAGTCTTTTTCATCTGTAACTTTGGGAACTGCTTCAGAGAAGAGCATCTGACATTCTAAGAGGTTATCACCCCTGAAGGCAGCTTTGCAGCTGAATGTAAACTCAACACTGGCTCTTTCTTGACCTCTCCCAGAACCTATACCAACTCTTACCTGCCATGGTACAAACAAACAGACAGACAGACAAACAGACAAACTCCTGTTGTTTGATATTGACTCTGCAGAAAAGATGGTTTACACCCCTTGTGCAGAATTCAAAGATAAAATAGTGACGAGTGAACTTCTGGACAACTGAAACTCCACACACAGGAGAGGGCGGGCATACACTCATGAGTGAGGTACCTGGAACCTGAATGATCTCCATCCTGTCCAGCAAAGCAGGTGGGATAGTGGCAGTGGTGTTGGCAGTCGCTATGAAAAGAACTTGGGAAAGGTCAAAGGCCACATTCAGATAGTGATCTGTGAAGTTATGGTTTTGTTCAGGATCCAACACCTAGGAAAGAACAATTTTAAGTATTAACATTTAAACAAACTTAGTTCCAACACCAACCTAAACCCACTCACTGTATCAGCAAGCTGACATTTCTGTTCAACAGTTACCTGATAACATAGGAACAATGAAGAACCTGACCACCCATATTCTAAATCCTTTATAAAAACATGTCACACATTCTACTGTCAAAATAACTGGAAGCCCAGGAGGGCATACCAGCGCAAGAACAGGAACACTCCACCACTGAGCTGTGTCCTCGGATCTCTTTACCAACAGCTCATGTGGACCACAAGCTACCTACCCTGCAGAACCACTTTTACTTTTGGTACCACAGCAGAAATATAAAGGAAAAGGCAGATTATTTTGAAATTCTTAGGTAAATTAATAATTAGTAGATTCCTCTTCAACGTTATCTAAATGCTGGTTATAAATCCTTTACCTGGAAGGGGAATTCCACATAAAACAAACTTACACAAATTGCTATTATATTCTTAATAACACAATGAGAAAATGATTTCTTTCTTTCTTTCTTTTTTTGAGAAACTGACTTCTTAAAACACCAATAAATCTCAAAAAAATAGTTAACTGATGTAACAGCTAATGTAATAATTAGCCTTCATGATTGGTTTAATTTTTAGTCTTGTGCATGTGTACACAGGCCCGTGAAGCCCGACATCCTTATGGAGGCCGGACAACAGCTGGGCACTCATCCTCTTGTCACATGGGTGCGGGTGGCAGCAGGTGTCTATCAGCAGTCAGTTCCCCGGCCCTCTTAGAAATTCGTTTGCTAAAGTGAGAAATTTATATTAAGGAGATAATTTTCAGGCTATTGCTCATGTACTTCAGGCTACAGGCACTCATGTTCTCAAATCCTCACACCTGTCCTAAACCTTCACCATACATTCACCCACAACTCTCTGGGGCATACGTACTCAAAATGGAAACTGCGTGACTTAAATATTCATAACTGGCCAGCTGTGGTGGTGCACATCTCTAATCTCAGCATTCAGGAGGCAGAGACAGACAAATCTCTGAGTTTGAAGCCAGCCTGATCTACAGGGTGAGTTCTCAGACAGCCAGGGCTATGCAGAGAAACCTTGTCACAAAGAAGTCAAAAAACAAAAATACAAAACAAAACCCCAAATACTAGTTTCAGTTTCTTAAAATATCGATCATAAGTTCACCATAAAATAGTCCTTTCTTGCTTCTGATTCCCCCTTTAAAGTATTACTTATAAAAACAAAACCACAGGGCTGGAGAGTCGGCTCAGCGGTTAAGAGAACTGACTGCTCTTCCAGAGGTCCTGAGTTCAATGCCCAGCAACCACAACCATCTGTAATGGGGTCCGATGCCCTCTGCTGGTATCTGAAGAGAATGACAGTGTACTCATACAAAATAAGTAAATCTTAAAAATCAAAAACACAGCCACCAGTTAATTTTAAGTCAAAGCCCTCTTTTTACAATCTTGAATTTTAGAAACTCATTTTTCTCTCCAGAACACATTTCTCAGAAGTTCCTAATTTCACATTTTATAAGACAATGTTTAATACTGTAAAATCAATAAAGTACTTTCCTTCTTTTATAGTTAATGCAAACTTTATTTATAAAAGACTCTTAAATTATTTGTCTCGTGCCATGCATTCACACAGAATACAGTGTCCCTTCAGGGCTACAGAAGAAGAGCTCACAACTCAAAAGGAACTATTAAAAGAGTTCCTAGTGGCTGAAAGCTAGGAAAAAATTAGGACAATTTTACAAATGAGCCATTAAGCAAAACAAAAAAGATATGGAAAAATATGGCACACTTCACAAATTTGCGTGTCACCTTTGAGCAGGGGGCATGCTAATCTTGTCTGTATTGTTCCCCTTTTAGTACATGTGCTGCAGAAGCGAGCACAATTAAGTACTTTCAACTCCACAAAGAAAGGTCTAAGAATGAAATGTTCTTTGTTAAGAATAACCCCACCATTAGACTGTTCAGATCACTGGGTGTTAGACACTGGGTGTGATGGTTAATATTGGTGTCAACCTGACTGGATCTGAAATCAACTAAAGGAAGGCACTGGACACTCCTGTGAGGAATTTTCTTGATCACACTAATGGGGGCGGCACATACTCTGTGATTATTTGGACACAGAACTTTTAAAAGAGGCAATCAAGGTTACAAGAGGTTAGGAATGAGGTCCTACTAATGCAATCTAACTGGTATCCTTTTAAGAACAGGGTGTCCCTAGCTAGCTATACACACAGCGACAGACCTTCAAGAGCCACAGAGGCCCTAGAAGGAAATTTGCCAACATCTGATTTTAGAATTCCAGCCTTCAAAGTTGTCAAGTTTTTAGAAGTCACCTACACTAGTATTTTGTTGTGGTGGCCTTAACTGATGACTCATTCTTGTTTTGCATACAAGTAAACATGTTTATGTATGTGTACATATATGTGAGGACATAATTTTACCATTTATTATAAAGAGAACACACAGAAGCTATGGCACAGATGACAGACTTCAAATATGAGGGGACTCAAAACACAATTCATAGACAAATCTTGGAAAAAGGGTAGTTTGAAGATACATGCTATCTAAAGAAGAGATAAGCCACAATAAAAGTGTCAAAAGCATGCACTGAAATCATTGGGCTGATTCCAGTGGGATGAAGCAGAGCCAGGAACTCCAAGAGCTGCTTCTCCGTAGAGGCAACAAGCCAGCCTGCTCACAAGAGGCCAACCTGACCTCCTCCATGTCCATTCCAATTCAGAACAAGCTGAGTGCTGTATATTCCTGAGTATTCCAGTAAAACACTGGATCTCTGCAAATGCTTCAAGTGCTGTGGTATTTATTGTTTTAACCTTACTTCCCTTTCCCAAATTGACAGAAGCCCAGGAAACTGCCAGCTTTGTAACTAGGAAAAATGTGAGTGCCTGTAGCCTAGCAACCTCCATAGGGCAGAGCAGAATTAGAGCTTTCTAGCCTCACCCCCGGAGAATTGCTGGTATTTAGCCCACATGGCATGTTTCTGGAACTGCTCTCTGACCTAAGAGAATACTTGTACAATCAGTTCTACTCTAGCAATCAATGGCAACTGTTTAATGCTGCAGCTGCTTGATACAGTAATACCAGCTGGGACTAACAAGGCCACCAAAAAACCCTACAAGAGGGTCAGGGATGTAGTCAGTGGCGGAAATCTGTACAGCACTTTCGAGGTTCTGAATTCTATCCTGGCATCACACACACAAAACAAAATGAACATTAAAAGAAAAAAATTGGGGAATAAGATGCTTGATGGTTGCTGTGTTTTCAAAGCTCTGGTGTATTTACTACTGAGAATCTACAAAGTTATAAGATTGTGCCATACATGATCAGGCAAGGCGCTGTGACCCAGATAGGACTCTCCTTCTGTCTCGTGGGGCCCTCCTTGCCCACCATTTGTTAGCAAAATCTTTTCTACTGTAGTGGTATAGAAACTTTGATCCTTCTCTTGAGGGCAGACTAGGAGATACCCCTAGTATGTTTTTTCCCTAAAGATACCACTGGGAGAACACAAGGTCAGGTCCCAGGCATAAAGTGGCTAGAGGTCTAACAAGAGCCACAGGGTGTTTGCCAGTACCAAGATTCCTTTGAGGAAGCCAGTGGAGGATCAGTGAGCTCAGTGACAGGCCACTCCTCCAGTACAGAAGTATCCTGTGGACAGCATCATGCACACACCTGCATCTAGCTTCCTGTAGCTTTGTTAGGATTCGTAAGTTAGCTAGAGGATCTCAAAATACTACTTTTCCAAAATTTGAATATTTGTAAAAATGGACTCTAATAAGCACCAAATTTAAGAAACAGTATAGGCAATATTCTAGGATAACAAACACTGGTATCATAGTGAGGTACGGGTTCAGAGCAGTGTTGTGAACAGTCTACTATCCTCTAGTAGAACGCACTCACTTTGCTGTCTTCTTCTCATTCATTCATGTCAGATGACTTCCTAATTTTCTTCTATCTTCTGTGGCCCGCTGACTACCCATGAGTGTGTGAATTTCCACGTGTTTGTGACTTCCTCCAATGTGCACACTGACGTCTAGTTGCTGTGATGTTTTAGGAGAACACAGTGTGTGCTTTTATCCTTTCTACTTTACTGTAGCTTGATTCACAGTGCAGCACCTGTTCTGTCCAGGACAGTGTTCCATGTGTGCTCAAGAAGAAATGTAGATGGACACTGCTTTCGGGGCTGGGTTTTCCCTTCCTCCCAGTGTCTAATTAGTTTCCAGCACAACTGAAGAGAGTGGTGAAGCCAACAGCCACTATGGTTTAACTGTCTACGGCTCCCTGTCTGTTTCTGTATCTGAGGACTTCAATCCTAGCACTCAGGAGGCTGAGGCAAGAGGATCGCTGTGAGTTAGCAGCCAGTCCAGTCTACACAGAAAAACCCTGTCTCAAAATTTAAGAGAGAGATGAGACAAGACACTGGGCCCAGCCGAGAAGAGTGTTCTGTTCTTCCACGGCTCTGGAAAATGTACACACATAGATGGTGAATCAGTGCCACCCTAGACCTCCTGCTTTTTCCTATTGCTGGCCTTCATGGTCAAGAGATCCCAAGTGCCTTTTCCTGGTCCTCAGCCCCCACCCAGCTCTGACTTTCTCTATTCTCTAACTTTGTTTCTTTCCTTATTATCCAAATTGTGCACAGCTGCCACAAGATGGGTACAACTCTACCACAGCCCTTAGTTGTTTTCTTAGCAGTTCTTTTTTACATTTTAATTTAACACTCCCACTACTGGAATTTAGCGGTTACTGAATTTCCATTAAAAGACCTCACTGGGGGCTGGAAAGATGGCTCAGTGGTTAAGAACTGCAGTGCTGGTCAGGCAAAGGACTGCAGTTTGATTCTCAGTATCCATGTCAAACAGTTCATAATTGCCTGTAACTCCAGCTCTGTGGGAAGCAATGCCCTCTTCTAGCCTCCAAGGGGCCCCCCCACACGTGTGATCATGCCCACATACATGTAAACAAAAATTCTTAAGGAGATTAAGGAATCTCCAACATGGAGATTCCTCAACCTCATGGCCTTGCTAAAGGCCCTGCTGTGAGTGTAGTCAACACATTCCAGTTCTGTGTTCACAGCTTAAAAATCAGCACTTTTCTTCTTTGCTATTAAATACAAATACACAACAGAAGATGGGCAAGAAGTCCAATGAAAGACTTGAATACAAGATACAGACAACAAGTGGTTTAAAGAGAAGGAAAATTATTTTTTTTAAAAAAAAGTATCAATACCCTTTTTACATTACCTCTATGTATCAAAAGCAGGATGCTAAGAAAGAATATGTAGAGACGTTATGAAATGACTAACACATGAAATTTTCTTTTTTAAAAGATAAAGCAGAAGAGGTTCTTGCAGGAAGCAGAACAGAAAAATAAAGGAATGAAGTACAGGAACATGAAGACATGACAACTAATGCTCTGGGGCAGAGAGATGGCTCAGTGCTTAAGGGCATTTGCTGCCCTTGCAGAGGACCCCGATTCCCTTCCCAGCGTCCACTTAGTGGCTCACAACCATCTGTAACTCAAGTCACGGGCATCCAATGCCCTCTTCTAGATACCAGACACAAACATAGTATATGTATAAATATGTGCCACAAAATTTCATATATACAAAATAGAAATAAAATGTTGAATTCTAACAAAGAGGAGCAAAAAATTGCTACCAAAAACATTTCTAAAAATCTTTCACAATGAAAAAAAGAGAAAATCTTGAAGATTCTTTAAAGAATCAGTAAAAATGTCTGAGAAGAGACCCACAACAGGTAGGTTATTATATGTAAACATAAGTATACATTATATAAAATATATATTATATTGTATAAAGCTGAAAACTGAGATCAGGAGATGACTCTAAGTTTTTGTAGAGGGCAAAAACATGCTTGTGCATGCAGATAAGCACTGGAGCGGCCAGGAAGTTAAACTTGCAGGCATCCTTCAAAGAAAGACATGCTTAACCTGACCCCCACCTGGGATGGTGGGAATGGATGGAGTTCTACAACCTGGTGATCCTTTGCTGTCTGATGGGTCAGGCTCTGCCTGTGTCTCCCAGAATTTATGTCTTACTTATTCCAGACCCTTTTCCTCTAAAACCTTGAGTACTTCTAGGCCATAAGACTCATCTTTGTAAGAGAGCCTGTGTGATGTCTAAACCCTGACTCATACAGGGATTATAATTGGCTTAGTGATTCTCCCTAGCCCAGTGATTCTCTCTAGCCTAGTGATTCTCCCTAGACCACTGACTCTCCCTAGACCACTGACTCTCCCTAGACCAGTGGTTCTTAACCTGTGGGTTTCATCAAGCCCTTTAAGGGTTGAATAACCCTTTTACAGGGGTTGCTGAAGAGCATTGGAAAACACAGACATTTACATTAGGATTCATAACGAGCAAAATTACAGTTATGAAGTAGCAATGAAAATAATTTTATGGTTGGGAGTACCATAACACGAAGAACTGTAAAAGGGTCAGCATTAGGAGAGTTGAAAAGCAATGCTCTAGATCCGTATCTTAAGCATTGTTTCTAAGTCAACAAGAACTCCTCTTATAGATGAAGCCATTTGTACTGGGTAAAGAGAATCAAGGTAAACATATCTTAAGCCTTGTTGTACTCACCAGGCTCAGTTAATTGCTATCTGAAAATTTTTCAGCAAAATTGTGCTATGTTTAAATATGGCAAAAATGTATGAGCTGAGGTGAGACTCTCAAAGTCTTAACCCAGCACCAGTAATTTAAATTGGGCTGATCCCAACTTCACTCCTACATCACCTTGATCGTTTTCCCTGCCATCTGTAAAGTCTCTTAGGGACCATCACTGAAGTTTTCAGAGTAAAGCAGGACATAAACATAGTGACTTCAGACTTACCAAGGGCAACACTAGAAACCAGGAAGTCACTGGGGCAAAGGAAAACCCTACAGAGAAATTATTTCCAACAAGAACTCCACGCCCAGTCAGATTATCAACGAAGCCTGAGACAACATGAAGATGCTTTAAAATGTGCATTTATAAAATACCACCAAGATAAGCTTTCTCTAGACATTCCTGTTGAATTAATAGCACAGAGTGAGGTAAACCAGATCACAGAATAGGGAAGCAGGGAAGTCAACATGGTGAGAGGTGAAGAACAACACGGGGAAGCTTCAGGTACCACAGTAGAAAACTAGTTCCAACCTGAAAACTCACAATGATAAAACCTACATCACTTGAGTGCCTGCTGGTCCTGAGAACAGAAGACAAACTGTGAAGTACACAGAAGAGAGACATTCGTTTTTAAAAGCAGGCATAAGAAAACAAAAAGAACAGGACCTCCTGCCCGGCTCAGCTCTGAAAAGGGACCATATAATCTATAATTGTTTTAAATCTATTTTTTAAAAGATTTATTTACTTATTTATATTATATATAAGTACACTGTCGCTGTCTTCAGACACACCAGAGATGGGCATCGGATCCTATTACAGATGGTTGTGAGCCACCATGTGGTTGCTGGGATTTGAACTCAGGACCTCTGGAAGAGCAGTCAGTGCTCTTAACCTCTGAGCCATCTCTCCAGCCCTAATCTGTAAATGTTAACAACCAACAATAAGGTAACTAAAAAGAGGTAACAATTTATAAAGGAAGACATGGAATCAAAAAAGTGAAGGCGAAAGCCTCAGTTTCCTTTAGCAGAGTTTGTACAGATACAGCAGTTCTGTTCTGCAGCCTTGAACTCCCTCTTCTGCTCCTTCCCAGCCTCTGCTTCACCTTTTCTCGTCAGGATCTTGCTATGTAGCCCAGCCTGGCACTGAATTCAGTCTCCTGACTAGCAAGAATTCCAGGCATGTACCACTGTGCCTGGCTAAGTCAAGCTGTTTAGAAAATAAAGCAAATTAACAAAGCCTTCTGGAGGCTAAAGCACAGGAGCGGGCCGGGCCCTGGGACTTTATACTTTCTTTCTGCAGCAAACTTCACTACTACTGTGTGAATAACAAGTCATGTCTAAAATTTTATTTTACTTCATAAAAATTAAAAAGACATCACAAAGAGGAAGACGTTTGTGATCTTTATGTAGATGTAACTAGCTCCAGACTTCAGTCTGTGCTCTACTGATTTTCAATCTGTACATGACTTAGATATGGCCTATGCTCACTAATACTCACGTATGATTTCATGGGGAGTTTTTTAGGCCTTACCTCAAGCAGTGCGGCTGCAGGATCCCCCTGCAGGCTCTTCCCTAGCTTGTCAACCTCATCCAAAAGGAACACTGGGTTGTTAACCCCAACAGTCTTCAAGCCATTGATGATGCGGCCAGGCATGCTGCCCACATAGGTGCGCCTGCAGAGAGCAAAGTAACAGCCATGAGGACCGAGAGCAGACAGGACCGAGAGGAAGTCCTTAGCCCTTACCAGCACAGGAAGGCAGCTCTGTGCATGTATGTAAAGCAGAACATATGTCAACAAGGTGTTAGGTTCGGCCTGGAGAGATGGCTCAGCGGTTAAAAGAACTGCTCTTCCAGAGGTCCTGCGTTCAATTTTCCCAGCAACCACATAGTGGCTCACAGCCATCTGTAATGGGATCTGATGCTCTCTTCTGGTGTGTCTAAGGACAGCTATAATGTGCTCACATACATAAAATAAATAAATCTTTTTTAAAAAAGGTGTTAGGCTTATTCTAATTTTCTACTTGATTCTAAGTAATTGCAAGTTGCCCACGACATTGGAAGAATTGTAAGTCACACAGTTCTGGTCAAGGGAGAAAGATACAAATCTCCTGTTTTTAAAAGCAATGATATGATATTAACTACAGTAAGTAGACCTGAGGTAAACGGTACTTATACCAAGACTCCATTACCCTGGTCTACTCCTGCCCACATGGACTAAATGGTGTAACTCAGTCCAGGCCTGTATTACTGGGGGCAAAAACTAGAGGCTGTGTTGTCACGTTTGAGTCAGAGTCCTTATGTAATTACAGCAGATGTAAGCATGTTTACACCACTGAAAGAGGCGCGTCTCCCTCACGGAGCTGGCAAGCCTTCCTCAGCTCTCTACTGGTTTCTTTTGTAGCCTTGCCTCACCAGGCAGAGAGCAGATGTTGGTTCTGAGAGGTTTCAAGGGCTGTCTGCATGCAAGGGAATGATCAGCAGTGAGTGGAGCAGCAGCAGTTACATCATGACTCACCCAACCACAGAGCTGATTTACAGAGCAAGTCTCAACTGCGCCACGTGACTGCACAAAGTAGGGCAGAACAGAGTGGCCTTTGAAAAAGCAAGAAAGCCTAAAAAAGTGTCACCGAAATGGCTTTTATCTAGGCAAGACGAACAGCGCTGGAGTTAGATAGGACAGTGTCTGTTGACAATCAATGAGCACATTCAAGGCTTCGGAAAGGGCATCTGGGATGCAGGGCATTTGCAGAGCAAAGCACAAGGCCCTGGGTACGACACCCACCCCAGCACCACCTAAGCTAAGCAGGAGGATCAGAAGTTCAAGGTTATCCTTGGTTCTACAGCAAGTAAGGCTGGCCTGGGATAAACTAGACCTTGTCTTAAATGATAATAATGTTAATAATATGATGATGACCATCATCTGACGATGATGTCTACTTTTGTAAAAGCCAGAGGTGATGAATGACTCCAAGGTGTGTCCTTGGAGTGTGGCAGCATGTACAGGGCCTACACAGGCCAGCTGAGAGGGGGAAGTAGGCACCCCTCTAGGCTCCCACCCCTGGTCAAGAAGCTATCTGCAGTTGACACCTGCTGGCAAAGGAGAAAAGTTTTCTCCCTCAGTATATTAAGCAGGCTCCATCCACCCCCAGGAATAGTTGGCCAACATAAGACAAACTCAGTAGTACTTCTGGAGGCCTTTGGTCACATCACGCTTTGGTTTTGTTTGTTTTGGTCTTAGTCTTATTGGTTTTTTGCTTGTTTATGTTGATTTTCATTTTTGTGGTCTGCTGGGGTTTTTGTTTTGTTTTTGTTTTTATTATTGTTCTGTGGGGTGGGAGGGTCATAAAGTTGAGTAGGTACAGACTGAAAATTTGGGAGGAATTTAAGTAAAAACAAAAAATATGGGTTGAGGATTTAGCTCAGTGGTAGAGCACTTGCCTAGCAAGCCCAAGGCCCTGGGTTCAGTCCCCAGCTCCGAAAAAAGGAAAGAAACACACACACACACACACACACACACACACACACACACACACACACACACACACTATATTGTGTAAAATTTAAAATTTTTAAAAATATTAATAAAAACAAACAATTTGAGAATGGAATATGGAAAGGACAAGAGAAATCACTAAACTTTTTCAAATTCTTTCTCTAGTGAACATAGGCTCACCACTACGCTGATTACTAAGTGTGATAGCAAACAAAGTTGTTTACATTTCAAATTCTCTAAGGGTCATTTCGGGTTTTTTTCCCCACTGACTTATTTATTCACTCTCCCTCCTGGATGCAGCCTCTCCCTTCTACCAGGATCCTCCGCCCATGCCCCCTCCCCTTCTCTGAGAAGTGGGGAGGTAAGGACCATTTCTTGCTTTTCTGTTTTTGATATGATTTCAAAAACAGGTACTTATGATTCTATACCTCAAGTCAGAGGAGAAAATGCTATTCCAGAACCCTTTCTAGGGCAGTGCAAGCCAACAAATTCTTGGGACTTCTCACTCTCCCCCAAGCCCACAGAAAAGGTCCAAACCCCTCTGTCCACAGTTAAGATTAATCAGTCTCTCTGTCAGTGCTTCCCTGACAGCAGCCAACCCTCTCTTGCTTCATTCATAATCGAGGTACAGGTTTTGTACCTGTAGGGGTTTTCTTTCTTTAGTGTTTGTTTTTGAGAGGGTTTCTCTGTGTAGCCCTGGCTGTTTTAGAACTCCGTAGTTCAAACTCAGAGATCTGCCTGCCTCTGATTCCCAAGTGCTGGGATTAAAGGCATGTGCCATGATGCTTGGCTTCCTTTACTGCTCTTAACATCATGTTCTGCTGTTATGGTACAGACATTATTTGAGTGTCCTTGAAGGACCCATGTGGTAAAGCTTAGGTCCCCAGGTGGCCATATCAGGACTCAGTCAAAATTTTAAGAACTAGGGTCTACCGGGAGGGCATGATATTTCTAATAAAGAAATTAAAACATGTCTAACAAATTCTGAGTTAATTCTTAGAAGAGGGCTATTATAAAGGAATACAAGTGGGCTTTACCTCCTTGTGTCAGGCTCCATTATTAGCTCCTAGGATGTGACGCAGCCTAGGACAGTCCTTGAAAGAGCTTATCCAGTGCTGTTGGGGCTCTCAATTTTAAAAATTGTGAGCTAAATAAATTTCTTCTCTTGGCTGGCTACTTGTCTCAAGTATTACATTACAGTGTAAAAAGCTAATTAATAAATACACTTCTCGGGTTGGGGATTTAGCTCAGTGGTAGAGCGCTTGCCTAGGAAGTGCAAGGCCCTGGGTTCGGTCCCCAGCTCCGAAAAAAAAAAAAAAAGAACCAAAAATAAATAAATAAATAAATAAATAAATAAATAAATAAATAAATACACTTCTCTCACTTTCCTTGCCTATGTATTTATTAAAAATTCTCTGAAAGTAAAGACTAATCTTCCTGTCTTATTTTGTTTTTGAGACAGGGCTTCACACTGTACCCCGGGCTGGCCTGGAATTTACCTGGGGTACCTCAAATTTGTGGTCATTATTCTGCCTTTTCATCCTGAGTTACAGGCGTGAGCAACCTCCATGCTGAATTCCCGCAGTCCTCAGAAACCTCTCTGAACTCCTCTCTTACCGTCATTTCCAACAACACAGTGGTCTATAACCTGTCTGCTCCTCAACATACTCGCTCCTCACGTACTCCCTAGTTCATCATGGATGTAACCCCTCTGGAGTGGGCAGCCAATGACAGAAGCTGGGCGCTACTGCAGAGCACAGGTTACACAGCTGTTAGCACTTTCCTCCCTCAGGGCCTCCAAACTGACCTAAGACTCAGTTTCCTCACCTCTAAACTGGGGCAGCAGAGCCAATGTCAATGCTCTCATGAAGTCTGGGAAAGACGCTCTATAAGCCACCTAGCAGGGCCTGACTCAGCAGCTGTGATCAGGAACCAGGACTCGAAGTAGAAATCAGGACAACTGAAATTGGGTCTGACTTTAATTGCTGTTTTATGAAAACAACTCCTACAAATTCTGACTTTCAGACAGAAAAACACACAGAGAGATAAAACCGCCTGAGTGAATTAACAGCTAAGTTTTACTTCATTCCTCCTTTAAGGGGCTCCTCCTCACCAGGTCCCTATTTAATACATAGGTGTAACCCAAACCTTTCTTTTTCTCCTCTCACCTCTTCATTTTTCAACTACTAAAGATATAGTCTTAGGTTGTTTTTAAAAACCAACCCTTGACTCACTAGCACCTTCCTTTTCTATAGTCAGGTGCAAATGGCAAATGGTTTGAAGTCCATGTGTGCATGGAAAATGGCGACCAAGTGAGAAGAACAACAGAAGTGGCCACTTTCCTTTCATCCCGACTGTAGAGCAGTGGTGCCTACTGAGGAAGAACACGATTTCCCATGAATGCCAATTAAGAGCATGTGCGCGGTTCTCAAACGCCAAGACCTGGCTGTTTCCTATGGCTTCCACTGTTACACAGAACTCCATGACCTCAGAGGACACCAGAGATGTCCACACTCTGTCCTCCCTGTCTCCATCTCTCAGCACACTCGCCCCACTGTACATGATGCTCCAACAGGTTTTCAAAGAAAAACAATCACTGATTGTGGTAATTTAGAAGAGGGGACTGTAAACCCCAACAGCACTAGGGTGGATTGCTGTAGTGTTCAATAAATTATGGAAACCACATGTTTAGAGCATAGTTAAATATCAACAGTAAAGTGTATTTAAAGTCCAACTAAATTCACAAACAAGCCCAGGATCTTGGAGGAGAGGGTGGCAATCGCCGTCTCCATCGCTAACCAACTCATAGCTACCCATATCTTAGGCAGTGGGGATCATAGGTTTTAATGCACAAAGTATATTCACTTGAGAATCAGTGACAAATTTATTTACATATAAAAATTTAGAAGAGAGATGTGTTTAAATTCAATAATGTCAGTAAGGAATGATGAGACCTGAATGGCTGCAATCCCAGCACTTGGGAGGTGGAGGCAGAACATCTTTAGTTAGGGGTTTACTACACAGCAAGTCTAAGGCTATGCTGGATTACATCTCAGAACATGCACACGCATGCGCTCAAACACACGCTCAAACACAATCAGGGATAAGACCCATGACAGTATATATTCACTACTTGCAAAAAATATTTTTTCATAATTCTTCTACATAAATAGAAACACCAAGAATAGGAATAAATAGCTTTGAATATAATTTAAAATCAGATGAAAGATCTATAAAATGTTATATTGATGCTATAAACCCAGACCTGTTCTCCTGAGAATCAGATTTAAAATAATAACAAAGCTAAGTTTTAAAGAATATGTACCTGCAAAGGAGTGACAAATTTTATGTATGAGTAGAAAAATTAGCAGAAGTGTTTAAATCCAATAATGTCTTTAGACGTGCTAAGCCTGGCGTGCCTGTGGGCCAAGCACTGAGCATTACAGAATCACTAGCTCTACAGAAGAAACAGACAAGTTCAGTTACCTAAACCCTGTTAGGCACACAGAACTGTGCTTCAGTATAAAATAATGGCATACAAATTAGAATGAAATTTAAGGACCCAGTGGGTTAAGAGCACTGAGTACTCTTTCAAAGGAGCTAGGTGGATGTTCATGTTCAGTTCCCAGCATTCACATGGTAACTCACGACAGTTTGTAACTCCAGTGCAGACATTCTCATACATACAGACAAAACACCAACACACATTAAAAATAAACTAAAAAAGGGAAATAATCCAAAATGACAGAGAGAACAAATCAAGTCACTTGGCTAGGGTAAGCCTCATGGGCTTTGTAGTCAAAATCAGATTTCAGCCCAAATTCTTTGTGGTTGGTCTGCAAATAAGGGTACTAATTTCATCATGAAAGGGGACTATAGCCTCTAGTGGCACTCAGGAGAACAAGACAGTCTAGGCAACAAAACAATCTATAATTGTCAGAAAGTAACTCAAATCAACTCCTCTAGTCTGATGTGTTCCCTCGCTCCTTATTAGAATCTTCACACGCTTATTAAATGCACGTTCCTCACTTATGAACAAATAAAGAATAGGTCTTCCTTCCTTCCTTCCTGTCTGTCTCCTTCCCTCCCTCCCTCCCTCCCGCCCGCCTGCCCGCCCGCCCTCTCTTTCTACTGAAAATCAGGGTCTTCTGTGGCACAGGCTGGTCTCCACCTTGGCATATGGCTATGACCAGTTTTATTATGGCCATTCTGCTTCCACTTCCCAAGTGGGAGGATTACAGGCATGGGCCACCAGACCCAGAAAATAACTGTTTCTTGGTGAAGAGTTTTCACTTTCCCATCATTACCTGAGGTCAGTGATCCCTGTGAAGAGGCCACTGGGAAAATCAGACATGAAAAATGACCTTATTCTTTCACTAGCAGCTCAGAGTTTCCATGGTTCACACTCTCTACGTGCTGGGCTTCCCCACGCTTCTCACACATATACTCTAGGTGTGTTCTCATAGCTTGCAACTGCCATGGAGCCCTCTGACCACGTAGACCTAGGCTTCCCTAAAGCCTCTTCCAATCAGGTTTGCAGGGAGAACCATGGAACCAAGCAATGGAAAGGAAAACCGTGTCTGATTATAATCGTGTAGGTTGATCAAACAAAACATTCTTAGAGTCTAGTTTTTTAAAAAAGAAAATGAGTCAACATGAAAGAGTGAGCTGAGATGGTTATGCTAGCCTTTCTCCTTGGTGTACCCTGGTTCTCATAAAAGAAAGGCTACGGGCAGAATAAATCTACTCTCAGAGATTACTCGCTCCTCATATCTGTCCACAGCACTGCAATTATCCATTAAAATGCTAAGAGTTATGATTATTACTTAGACAATGCTATGAAACTAAAGTAAGTAGAAAATCAACAGAGTAGCCCATCACAGAGTAAGTTACAATTCTGCAACTGTATTCAAGTAGGACTGAGAAAGCGGAGGCGTACACCAGTTAGTCCACTAAACAAATGTCAAAGTGAGATCAAAAGGCAGAATCAGAAGGGGGCAGAAAGCACTGTACCTGTGCCCTCGAATGTCAGACTGGTCACACACGCCCCCAAGTGCAATCCTGTGGAACTCTCGGCCCAGAGTCTTGGCCACTGACCTCCCCACACTTGTTTTGCCTACTCCAGGAGGGCCGACGAAACAGAGGATTGGGCCCTTCAGGTTATTTTTCAACTGTCTCACAGCCAAGTACTCCAAAACCCTCCTCTTCAGCTTTTCCATGGCATAGTGGTCATTGTCCAGAAGGATGCGTGCTGCCCGGATGTCCAGGCGGTCTGTCAAAGAATCCAAGAGAAGTTATTTCAGCACCTGGAACTTTTAAGCAATCTTTTTCAAACTTTACAAAAATATTATTTAGAAAAAAAATGATAAAAACAGATTTGGATCCCTTTATGTCTTCAAATATATTATGCTAATTAGGGGTTTAGAGTTGTTTTTTTTTTTTTCTTTTGTCAACTTGGCACAAGCTAGAATCATCTAAGGGGGGGGGAACCTCAATTGAGAGAACGCTTTCATAAAATCAGGCCAATTTTCATGATTGATGTGGGAGAGCCCAATGCATCTGTCCTCAGCTGGTGGTGCAACACCCCTCAGCCATAAGAAAGCAGGCTGAGCAAACAATGAGGAGCAAGTCAGTAGCAACGCTCCTCCATGGCCTCTGCATCAACTCTTGACTTCCCTGGACCAACGGCTGTAGAATAAATAAGCCCTTTCCTCCCCAAGCTGCTTTCAATCATGAGCAATAGAAACACAGCTAAGATTTTGTTTGACTGTTCTATTTAAGATTTAGTGTTTCCAGAGACATCCACCCATTCAAATTCCATGCTCAAATCATGTCCCTTGCAGTGACTTTCTACACATACATTATTTCTTTGGGGGATATAATTTCTATATATTTTATTGTGCTGAAATTTTTTCTTTGAAAAAAAGGGGGAGGGAGGAAGCAAGATGGCTCAGGGGATAAAAGTGCTTGTGGCACAATCCTGACAACTAGACTCACACAAACGTTAAAGGAGGGAACTGACTCCACAAAGTCATCCACTGACATCACTCCCCTCCCAGTAATAACAAAAGTGAAAAATTTAAAGAATATTTTTCTTATTTAATAGTAATATTATGTATGCCCCACCCCTAAATCTTGACACTAATGAAAAAGAAGAAAGCAGATAGCTGTGACCTCAGGTGATGTGAGTGTGAGATTACACATGTATTTTTCAAAATGAGACTTTATGAGGTCTTCTGTAAAGTGCATTTCTTCACCCATTTAATCTGTTAATCAATTTTCAATAGGAAATATACATTTCAGCAACACTTTGTGGGTACTTTATAGTTTATTAATCAACTATCCACACTCACTTAACCAATTTCCTGTACTGAACTGGACTAAAAACCATATTAAAAGGCTCATATGCCATAACCAGGTGGGGTGTTTTACTAATACTACACAGGTAATAATATAACATATGCAAATTAACAATGTAATATATTACATTAAGTGACTGAAAGACAAATCTATTCAATCTTCTCAATAAATGCAGAAAAGCACTGGACAAAATTCACTTTTTTTACATGATAAAAATTCAACAAACATTGGGGTGGAAGCTAATGACCAAGAAAGGAGGAGGTCAGAACTGACCCATGTTAGGTACCCAGAGATGAGCAGCCCACAGCACATGAGCAAAGAGTAGAAGCAGAGAGGAGGCTGAAGCTGACCCGGGATAAGGTGCCCAGGGTACTGGGAGGGAACATAATTCTTCCTTGGGATTGTAGTCACTGGTATGCTGCTTCAGTGAATGGCTGCATACCTATGTGCACAGTGACAGCACTAAGCATAGTCACTGGGTTACACAGTAATTTAAAGTATAGCTCAGACATAAAACCAAACATTCATATAAATGGAACACTAAAGAGTCCAGTAATAAACCCATACATATGGGCCAACTGACTTACAGCGAGGCCCTCAAGACTGCACTCTAGGGAAAGGATAGCCTCTTTGAACAAATACGGCAGGGAAAACTGGATAGTGTATACAGCTGAATAAAAATCCCAGAGCTGTTGTCAGCGATAATTCTGAAGTGACATCAGGAATAAGTCATCAAAATCAAAACCAAGAGCCGGGTATGGTGTGCATGCCTGCACTCCCAGTATGCAGGCTGCTGGGGAAGGAGCACTGTCATGAAGCTGAAGCCAGTGGAGCTTATGCATAAGCCTGCCGAAACAAAGCAAAACAAAGACCATCCTGTTCCCGTCAGAGTGGCTTCTTAAAACAAAGCGGAAGAAGACAACAACCGCCAAATTATAGCCAGGCTTGTGGCGCAGTCCTGTAATCTTAGTATTGCCCAATATAGGTAGAAGGCAGGGGGATCCTCCTTAGCTACATGTGAGTTCCAGGCCAAGGGGGCCTATGTGGGACCCCATCTCAAACAAACAATAAAACACATTATAACAAGTGATAGTGAAAATATGGAGACAGTAGCCCTCCTACACTATTATAGAAATATAAATTGGTAACTCCAGAATTAAAGTGGTACAGAGGTTTCCCAGCAATTAAAAATAAACCTATCATATGACTAAGCAGTCCCTATTTCTGGGTATATGCCAAAAAATAAATAATAAAAAAATCAGGACCTTGGAGAGTACCCTCACTCTAACTCAAGAAGCAATATGCTACTATTATTCATAATACCCAAAAAGTAGAAGCTGTTCAAATGTCCACTGAAGTGAGATGAAGAAAATGTGCTATATTTGTGTGACTATTATAATTTAGCCTTAAAAAACAACACAATACAACAAAAGAAAACAAAAACAAGGAAATTTCACGACTTTCAACAAAGAGTGCGTTACACTAAGAGAAATGAGCCAGAGCAGACAGGCTGTATGCTTTCACGTACTGTGTGGAGTTTACAACTCTCAGAGCAGAGACCTAGGCTGCCAGGGTCTGGGGGAGTAAGGTATGAAGGGGGATGGTAAAATGCTCTCAATGTTCAGTTAAGCAGGCGTGAGTTCTGGAAATCTACCACGTGGTACAGTGTCTTTGAGCTAACCGTGATGTTTTGTGTCTTAAAATTTGCTAAGAGGAAGGGTCGTGTGGATCTCTATGAATCTGAGGCTATCATAGTGAATTCCAGGCCAGCCGGAGCTATATACTGAGATCCTGTCTCAAAAAGCCCAACCAAACTAACCTGAAATTCATTAAGAAGAGGGCTGGAGAGATGACTCCATAGTTAAGAGCACTGGCTACTTTTCAGATGACCTAGGTTCAAAGCCAGCACCTACAGGGCTTTTCACAACTGTCTGTTAATTCTAGTCTAGGGTATCTGACAAAGCTCTTTTGGCCTCCTTGGGCACTGGACACGTAATGCACAGACGTATATGGAGGTAAACATCTAGACACATAAAATACTTTTAAAATGTTGCTAAAAGCATTTGTTGCATGTCCTCCCCCCCCGAGCTGAGGACCGAACCCAGGGCCTTGCGGTTTACTAGGCAAGTGCTCTACCACTGAGCCAAATCCCCAACCCCTTGTTGCATGTTTTTATCACCTCTCCCTCTCCAACTGTGTCTCTGTCATACACATGAATTAGAAGAATACAATGACTGGAAGTTGACCTAGGGAATATTGGGTATATTTCTGATACTGATGCTGCTGCTGATTTCATGAATGGTATTCTGAATTTCATAAAACATAATCATGTATGCAACTGCCACTACATCTCAGTAAAGTGGTTTAAAAATAAAAGTAAAATGACTTATTGTCGTTTGGTTTTGAGACAGTGTCCCAATGCAGAGTGTAGGAATGCAGGCATGTGTCACCATGTCCTGATGGAATGTGCAGAAAGAAATGTGCATGAGCTTCCCGAGGGACTGTGACTGAGAAGCAGATCGCACGTGAGCTCACCAGTTGTACTTTTGTTCCAAGGAAGCTCCACCATAAGTTCCAAATAATTTCTAGTCAGAGCATATTCAGGCATTGACTGAGGCATTTTTTTGAGTCTGTGGGGAAAAAATATGTAGCCAATAGGTTCAATAGCACAGTAGTTCACAATAACAGAAAAGCCAAGCACGTCTCCTTACCATGCACACTTGTCAAACCTGAACAAGAGCTAGCTCACAAGCTGTTTCTTCTTTTATATACAGAAAATAGGCGCTATGGTAAACTCTGAGGTTACAATTCAACTCTGAATGTACAATTCAACCACTTAGTTTACTTTGTTTGTATAAGGAAAAATTGAATGTCCCGGTCCCTCAGAGTTAACTGATTGATCTATTGTGGAACTGGGGAAAGAACCTGAGACCTTGTATGAGACAGGCAAAAATGTTACTCTGAGCTCCAGTCAAAGCCAGCCTCTGGAATTTATAATCTAAGGAGAAATGAAAACAACAGAGGTGGGATACACCTCAGTAATAGAGCACATGCTTAATAGTCACAAAGCCCAGGGTTAACCTGTCCACCGCACTGTAACTAAAGTAAGAATGTTGGACAATTCTTTTAGACACTGAAAAGATAGCTACAATAGTTAGGTGTGAGAGCAGAATGCAAGTAGAAAACACACATCACCTCTCAGTCTCTGAGGAAAAGATTAGGGAGAATGGTGTTAATTCAGGAGTATTACAGATGTTTTCATAACTGAGCATGGGGGTATATGCCTAAAGTCTATTCATTTGGGAGGGTAAGGCAGGAGGATTAAGTTAAAAGCGAAGGCCAGCCTGACCTACACAGAAAGATCCTGTCCAAAAAAACCCGAGGAAAATAAATGTTCAAGACTCAGGCTATGCAAAGCAATGGAGAAAGAGGGAGAGCATTCCACAGATCAGAGAATTAAGGGGGGTAGGACTGGTGGGATGGTTCAGTCATTAAGTGCACACTGGCTGTCTTCCAGAGGACCAGGGTTTGATTTCCAGCACCCACATAGTGCCTCACAACCATTTGTAACACCAATCCCATGGGATCCAATGCTCTCTTCTGATGCCTCAGAAATATATACAAATAGAAAATAAATAAAAATGTAAGAGGAAAAGGATGAGGACGGATAAGAAAGACAAAAGTAGGCAATGAAGTAATGTGCATAGGTAACCTAAGAACTAACCATGCATAAGAAAGGAGAAGGAATAAACAATAAACTCAGTTTCCAGTCTGTGACTGGAGGTCACATAATCAAGTTTCCATAAGCAATAACCTTTAACGTTAACAAGCAAAAAGAAAATATTAATCAACTTCTACCTTTTTATCTCCTTGACACAGACTTTATGAGCCTGTTCTGGCATACTAGATGTTCTTATTTTTTTCTCCAGCATGACAATGTCATCATTATCTTCCTCCTCCTCTTCATCTTCTAAAGCTCCTGGGATGTGTGTAATCCTCCTGATGGGGCGTATTGCTATAACCTGAGTAGAAAGGAGATGCCAAAACAATTTGGAGCTGAGGCAGGAGGGCTAAGAATTAAAGGGCAGCCTAGCAACAAAGTGAACCCAGTCTCAAAAACATCAAAAATAAAACAAGAAAGGAAAGAAAGAAAGAAGTGATGAAAGAGAGGATAAGGGAGTGGAAGAGAGGAAATGAGGGAGAGAAGGAAGGGAGGAAAGAAGTCTAAGATAAGGTGAGTCTACAGAAACACTCTATTGCTGCGGTCAGTATCTCGGGAATCAGCTGCAGAACTACTAGGAAGCAGACGCACACATTCATACCACAAAAGTTCTAGCAGGCCAGCACACATTGGCAAGGTGCACACACCCCAGACATGAAGTGTCTACAAGCAACACTAGGAAGTACAGTTGTCCTGCACACATTTCTGCATTTTTCTCACATGCACTGCCACCAAAGTTCAGTAGCTACCCTCGCTGTTCCCACATGCAAATGCCTCTTAGCATTTCCATCCCTTCAATACCAACTTCAATTTCAGCTGTCTCTGACCCGTCCTGGGTGAGTGGCATTTGCTTACGTGCGTCCTATGATGTTCTGCTTCTCCACCAAGGGGCTGTTAACTCTCCCCCTGCTCCCTCGCCAGTTACAGTGCTTCAGTGAACTTCAGGATCCTACTCTGTCATACTAAAATTGTTCTTTGTCCAATTCAAACCCTTTTCTGTGCCAATTCAAACAGGTTTTCCTTCCCTCAATGGTTTTTTAAAATATTTTCTTCTCCCATGATCTTGCTACTATATTTTAAAAGTATGGTATGTGTTCTTTGAATTTTCAATTCATTAGTATCATGAACTAATTCCAACTTTTACTAGATGAAAATAATATATTATCATTTTGGGAATGTTGCTAAGAACTAACCTGAGGCTTATATACTAAAAGAAAGTCCAGACAATTAAAGGAACAACCCCAGACACATCGAGATCTTCTCAGAAGCAATGAACTTTGTCTTCCTTCTTTTCAAATTCTTTCAGTTTTGTTTGTTTGTTTGCTTGTTTATTTGTGAGCTAGGTTCCTGCTAGGCAGCCTTGCTGGCTCCCATCTCCTACTCTCAAGGGATCAGCTTACTTTCATCTCCCTATTACCTAGAAACACAGACACACACCTGGCTCATACTACAGAACCAAATCTCCTATTCCAGAAGGAGATATACAGGAAGAGAATAAGCTGGGCACGGTGGCACATGCCTAGAACATTGTCACTCTTGAGTCTAGAGCAAGAAAACTGCCTTGAGTTCAAGTCCAGCCTGGAAGATAGAGCAAACCCTGCCAAGAAAGAAAAGATTTACCTACCCTCTTGTCATCATCTTGTTTAGGTTTTCGAGTCTTCTGAAGTAATTTCAGACCTTCAATCTGTCTGACAAGCAGAGGTATGGTCATCTTGAACCGCTCCTCCAGGCTCACAGCATCTAAGATCTAGGAAACGTGGGTTGATTAATAATAGCACCTTTTCCAGAAGCACATCCTCTACACACGAGCAGGTAGATTAGGGCTTTAAGTTACAAGAAAGGTAAAAGTATAATCCTTATGGCTCTGGCCCTGCTGTGGCCCTATCCATGTGGTGTGGCAGGGTCTGGGCGGCCATCAGTAAGCTGCTGGGGCAGAGCTGTCTACGGAGAGCTCTGAGGCTGTTGTCTCGGGCCTCACCTCTACCCAGCTTGAACCTCTTACCTCCCAGCTACTTCACACACTTTGTGTGCCTTGGCCACACTGCAGCCTGGGTCAGTCACAGCTCCTCAATTTCCAGTGTATCCCTCTAAGCTAAAAGAACCTCAACAGCCCCATTTAACAATCATGATAGGAACAGCACTAGGTCATGGCCAAGACCAGCAAATCAACTACCTTATCAGCAAAGAAGAAACGGGCAAAATGTTTACAAGACATGAACAAAAATATTGATTTTTATTTTAAAATGAAGTTATATATCCACGATCAAGAACGAAACATATAGCTAGGCTTGGTAGCACAGGCCTATAATCCCAAATACTTCGCAGACTGAGGGATGGGGACCTCAAGTTTAAGGCCTACCTGGACTAGAATGACTTCAAGGGCCTAAGCAACCTAATAAGACACTATCTTATAACACACAGTAGAAAAATAGGGCTGGGCATATAAAATGGCAGTAGAGTATTTGCCTAGTGTGTATGAGGTCCTGGGTTCAATCCTGGTACTGAAAAGAAAAGAGAACACCAAACATAACTGATGTCAACTGTTTCTGAGAATTAGTCTACGCATATTTTGGATCTCAGCAAATTCTAGAGTCAAAATAGTAATTTGTGTATGTGCTTGTGTATGCATGTATGGGGTGTGTGTGTGTCTGTCTGTCTGTCTGTCTCTGTGTGTGTATGTGTGTGTGTGTGTGTGTGTGTGTGTGTGTGTGTGTTATACATGCACACATGTGCATGGAAGCCAAAGTTGGTCAATGTCAGATGTCTTCTTCCTCTATCTCTTCCCAGCTTATCTTTTGAGATAGGATTTCTCAATGACCCAGGAACTCAGGGTTTTGGTTAGAGACTCACTAGGCAGTGAGTCCCCAGGATCCTTCTATCTCCTGCAGTGCTGGAGTTATGATGTATACTTACCTCCAAGCCTGGCTTTGACATGGGTGCTAAGACTCTGAACTCAGGTCCCCATGATTGATTACACAGCAAATAAGCATTTTACCCATTGAGCCATCTCTCTAACCCAAAATATTTTGTTCTCCACATGATTAACAGGTCTCGAGGTCAGCCTGGTCTGGCAACTGCTATCTGCACCCCATCAGGATAACATGCTTGCTAATGCTGCAGCCCGGTGACCCTGAGCATGCCTGCTCTTCCCTGCTCCTACCTTCTGTATCTGTACCCAACCAGGGCCTGCCAGCTGAGTCCTCGGTTTTGATTCCAAGCAACCATGTAAAATCTGGGTGCGCTGGCTCACTTCCATAACCTTAGCACTTGGTAGGTACGGGAAAAGCCACACGACTGTCAGTCAGTCTAGTCAATCAAATTGTTTCAAGTTCAATGAGAGACCCTGTCTAAAGAAGTAGGAAGTAATGGAAAAAGACACCTAACATCAATCTCTGACCTGTCCCCCCATATACCCCAAATAGGTGAAAATTTAAAAAAAAAATTTAAACAAAAAATCATTCTTTCCTTTCTGTTTTCATAAACTGACCACTACTACTACTGATCATACTCCCCCATATTACTTGTATAAACAACAATATAAACTGTTTTGTTTGGTTTTGCTTTTGAGACACAGTCTGGCTATGTAGTCTAGAGCAGCCTTGAACTGCTGATCCAGAGTGCTGAGATATGTTACCACACTTGGTAAAAATAATCACCTTTGAGAATTTCTCTCTCTGCCTCCCACTTCCTTACTCCTCCTTTTGAGAGAGGGTCGCATGTAGCCAAAGTCAGACTTGACCTCCATATACAGCCAAGGATTACCTTGAACTTCTGATCTTTCTGCCTTTACCTCCCAAGAGCTTGGAGGCCTGGCAGAAGTCATTGCTTTAGTCACAGCATTTTAACTACTTCTCTGAGTCTACAGAGTATGTCTTTAAAGGAGAAAGTGGAAGACACCCAGATCCAAATGACGAGTGCGGCCTGGGGCCTGGCACTTCCGCAGGGCGCTTACCTGGAGCTTCTCTTTGTTGCTTGTTCGAATAATGGAAGTGAGAATGTCCGGCAGGGCTTCCCTTGGCAGACTATCTAAGAGGCGTCTCAGTTTAGCAACTGCAGGGACGGACATATCCAACATTTCAACCAACTAAAGGAGAAAAACAAGAGTAGTGAAATGGGTCAGTGGCATGTGTGAACTAAAATAATCAGATGTTCATACAGGTTTAATGTTCGGGTCTGCATCTTTTGTCTGAAAGATCATCAGTTAAAAATGGTGGGCACCTCACAGGCCGCAGGAGAAGTCAGAGGTCCAAGAGATGGCGCAGCAAGAACGGGTACCACTCCTAAGACCTGGGGATGTGGCAGGAGGGAACGGTGTACTAATCCCATACGCACGCACGCACGCACACGCACACGCACACGCACACGCACACGCACACACACACACAAATATCAGAATGAAAAGCAAAAAAGGCTAGTTAAGTATTTAATACTAAAATTTGCACAAGGTTTTGTAAATTTGTTCTATGACTTTAAAATTCAAATTCATAACAAAGTTATAGGAAGATTATGATGAATCTTTTGTATTCCTTGTCTAGGTTCACCAATTCTTCATATTTTGCGACATCTGCTTTGTCTCTGTGTCTTCCCAGATACACTACATGTAAATGGCAGGCTCCATGGTCCTTGATCTTAGTAAAAGAACATTTTCTTACATAACTACAGCGTCATAATTAGATTCTGGAAATTGGTAGCATAGTTGATGCTTCTATGACAGCCATCAGGAGTTGAAATGTTGACTTTTAGTGTACTACATGGGTTAATTGGTCTGCACACTGATATTTAGCTGGGGGCGGGGCATACACAAAACAAAACTTCCATGCTAGAATGAGATTACAACAGATTAAGTGGAAGATAAGCTTCCAGTAACTGTCAGTTATTGGAACAAGTGACAGTGATTCCCTTTTCTTGTGGGGCCATAATAGGCCTATTCTTTCTCACCTCCTCTGCACACAGGGGCAGCTGAAGTCTTGCACTGATCTTTGAAACATGAGAGGCACATCAACATTCCTTCTGGGAAGAAATGCTAAGTCATTGAAAGAGTTGCCAGACTTTCTTTGTCTGCCTCAGCATAAGGAAGAAAACTTGAGATTAATTCCAGTCTACCTTGGGTAACACTGAAAGGTGGGTCATTACACCTACAGGCTTAGTCACAAAGCCTTGGCAAAAAATAAGCCTTTGTTAAGTGAGTTCTGCTTTCTGGCCAATCATCAAAACTTGGTTCATGCTACCTAACTTACAAATGATATATCAACCAACTCCAAAAGGATTTCCTGGGCCAGTTCTAATTAAACAGCTCTGAATACACTGTAATTATGGGAACCAACCATTACTTTCCAAGAAGCAGGGGAATTAAAGTGCAACTACATGAAGATAAGGTTAGGTGGGAAAAATGCATAAAACAAACAAAAAAGCCATTAAAAAACAAAAATTCAAAGACTCAGTCTCAAAACAAAAGTGAAATCCATTCCCCTAACCCTGTGACTAGAAACTCTTTGCCACTCCTGCAGGAAAGCTGCCACAGGGTGGGATCTGGGTGGAGAACAGGTCTGTAGGACAGTTTCAACACAAGATGATCAGCAGTGACGGTACACAACTGAGCAGGCCCAGGCAAGGGGCAGTAGCACCACATAGCAGTTGAAAGCACATGGAGCCTACCATTCAGAGAAGAAAGGGGAACAAGATGCAAAGATCATAAGAAATGATAAATGTGGGGCTTTTTTTTTTTTTTTTTTTTGGTTATTCAGCATGGCTAGAACTATTGATTTCTATGTAGTAACTAGAGCTGAGGCAAAACAGGCCTAAGACAAGGTTTGTAATGAGCCTTTACAATACTAGGAAATCTGAACCTTATCCTTACGAGAACCTTCTCCAGCCTTGGGCACACCATTAAGATACACTGCGTATTCCAGTTCACATATCAGAAGTTCTTTCTTCCAGTACATTCTCCCTTCAGCCCTGACGCTACAACTCTAAGTAGAAATCTTGTTTCTATTACTGTTACCACACCAGAAGTGAGTACTACTTAGCATGATCATCAGATGCAGGCGCCACAGGCTGTGCACAGCAGCTCTGCACTTCAGTCATCAGTGGTGTCCGAAATCAAGACCTTAGACACCAGCTAGTCCTCACAAATTCTGTCAGGGTAGCAGATTACAGCAGCAGAGAATCAGATGACTACATTTAATGATACAGTTTTGCATTTTTATTATGGTTTTTAAGTAAAACATGTGGAGAGAGGAGGCGTTTTACCTAGAGCTGATAAAAACCCTGACACCTAGAATTAAGGAGTGTATTTCTCCATGCACAGCCACAGCGTGCTTCCCTCCTGGGATTCTAGCAGGACAAAGGTGCAACCATACTTAAAATTGATCCACTGTGGCACAGTCCTTAACCTGTGCAGTATGACCTAGACCCGAAACAATATAACTTCTTTATTCTGATTAGTATTTTAGTAACAAGTCTATTGTACATTTTAACACTAATCATTTATGTTTAACAGCTATCAGGTTGGGAGGCACTGGAATCATAAAGAAACTGTACTCATATCTTTTGGAACACCTTTAGAAAGAGCTGGCCAATACGCCCAGGATGATTTAAGTACAAACCAAGGCAAAAGCAAATTGGATCACACTTTAAAATGCCACAAGATTGTTTCAATATATGCAGCTCTACAACCCTACAGCTTGATTACCCAACAGAGCCATCTGATCTCAAGGCAGCAAAGAACTGGTAGAAAAAGGTTTTAAGGGAAAGCGGAAGCCACCCACTTGTACTGAGTATCTGTAGAATTGCTCCGACAGCTCTCCCAGCTCCTCCCTGGTTTTGCAGGTATTGGGAAATTCCTCAAGTCGGTCCAGCTGCTCCACTTCAGCCACGGGATATGGCTTCTCTTTTAAGACCTGCATAATCTGGAACCGGCACAGGCCCGTGATCAGTAAAGTGTAGTGTGGCTTGGGCCAATTACTGCCCACGACCTGAACGGCCAGGGCAGCCGTTCCAATTCTGAAAAATACACAAACATTGGCATTACACTTAGCATGGCAGAACAGACATTCCCTTCAACAAGTGCTTATTCAGCCAGGTGTGGTGGCTGCACACAGAGCAGAACCAGCCCTCATAAGTTTAGAGTTGTTAAGAGGCAGCAAAGCTAGATGGACCAAGCCATCCATGCCCTCTGTCACTGGATATGGAGCTAGAGATGTTGGTGTTTTACTTGGTGGGTCTTGGTACAGTACTTCTTCACTATGCCACAATTCCACCCTATAGGAAGGGTAATATGTATCCTCTGCCATTGTGTGTTGGAACTATGTAATTCACTTCTTGATTTTGCAAAGCATTACAGTTAAGAAATTGCCTTGAGTCTCAGAAGAGATTTTGGAGTTTAGACTTTAAATCAGTGTTTTGAGACTGTGCAAGACTACGGGAACTTTTGAAGTTGGACTGAGTGAATTTTGCATTATGATATAGGCACGAGACTATGGGTGCTGTGGAGTAGACTCTGTTGGTTCGTATGAGATGTCCCCCATATTCTTGAGCATTTAAATACTCTGTCCCCATTGGTGATGCTGTTTGGAAAGGCTTAGGAGGTATGACCTTGCTGGAGGAGGTGAATCACTGGAGGTGGGCTTGAAGTTTCAAGGCCCCCGTCATCCCCACGGTGTTCTTGCTGTTTCCTTGTGGTGTGAGATTGAGCACTCGGGTACTCTGGCCACCCTGCCTGGTGCTTGCAGGCATGCTTCCCACCATGCTGAGTCTTTTCCCTCTCCAACTGCAAGCCCAGATAACCCTTCTATAAATTCCCTTGTTCACGGTGTTTGAACACAGCAATAGAAAAGTAACCAAGACACTGCTTATCTCCAGGCTTTACATAGGAAAGTAAACAAGCAAATGAACTAGTCAGCGAATCTAATTTCCTTCTGCAATACATACACAGTCTTTACACTGTTTGTCACAGTGATGGCTAATCTAAATGTCACCTTGATGGGACTCCGGGCTTGCCTGTGAGAGATGAACTTGATTCAGTTAACTGGCACCACATCCCCTGGTCTAAGATACTGCTTTGTATAAATAAGAGAAGACAAGCTGAGCACATGCATGTTTTGCTGCTGGCTTCTAGACTTGGGATGCGACGTGACTCTCGCTACTTCAAGCTCCATTGCCCTGACTTCTTACCTAACATGTGAGCCAAATAAGCCCTGCCTCCTGAAGTTGCTTTTGACAGAGTATTTCATCACAGCACAAGAGAACTATCTATGAAACTCATCTTTCCAAACAGTCTTGTCCTTATACTAGAATATTCTAGTACCTTCTAAGATATGACCAATAGTTGAATTTACAACTTCAGGTCCAGACTTACACCTTTGGGTGAGTGGTGCCTTTCCCTTTAGGCTGCAGCCCTGCAATAAATGCATTTCTCAGTGCTCTGATTTTGTTAAACGTCAAAGAAAGTTTGAAGCTCCCAGTTGCATTGTACCTTCAGACTCTGTGAAACATTATAGAATGTTACTCCACCTGAGGTCTGCCTTGGGGGCTTTGGTTTGTATGACCTGGAAACTGCCTTGGACAATCCAGGTGTTCCCAAAGTATCCGAACACCCTTTCTGCCATGGTAACACTCACAAAAGGAAGCTTTCTAAGGTGAGGGCAGGCTGGGATTATCTAAACTTTGCCCTATCTACCAAACATGTGACCTTCATTGTCATTGAAGTTTCTGTTCTACTTACAAGCCCTCTATTCATAGTAACATTCACAGCCCTCCAAGTCTTTTCCATACTGATGCTAGTTCAGTTTTGTCCAAGCTGGGGAAATGTAGGGCTCTCCCCTCCTCTCTTCTATCCCCTTCTTTAAGATCTGCACTTAGAACTACCTGTTCCGAGCCAATACCACCATGAAGGGTAAGCATAGAATGCTTTGCCATATAAAAAGCTTCCTTGAGTATTATTTGCTATATTTCCCCCATTGCCCATAAGAAGATGCCAATAGAGGTGATTGAGTAACTGAGAGTCAAAACTGGGGAAACGAAGTGGCTCTCCACAGTTACAAGGGTGTTTGTTAGCAATGTAGTTTTTGACGTATGTCTTAGGACAATTCTTATCCTTATTTCACCCCAATAGAGGATATGAATCTGCACTATCTAGTACATATATCAGAAGATCTAAGTACATTCTTCATTAAATATCTGCTAATAAAAAAATATTAAATCCAAAAATTTTATCATTATCAGACAGTATTTGTTAAAAGTCCAAGAATATTGATAGGTACAAGTAGGAGTGATGTATGGGTAAAGATTGATCCTTCCAGCTATAAAACTGTGCATCTGTTAAAGTAAGTATACTTGGTTAGATAAATGCCAAAGAAACTAACTTAGGGTCTCATAGACAGGTAAAAAAACCAACAAATTAAACAGGAGCTGGGGGACTAGCACTCTGAGGAAAGGCATCCATGGACCCTGAACAATGCTAGGTGTGGTCCAGTGAGTCGGTTCAGTGGGTAAGGATGTCATGGCCCAGTCTGTAGACATGTTTTAAATTCCAGGGACCCACATGGTGGAATGTGGGAAATGACTCTCCCAAGCTGTCTGACCTCCACATGTGCTGCATGGAGTGCACATCCTACACTACAGACTCAAAGTAATAAAAGCTTTTAAAATGAGAGATTGAAGAATGACTGACAGTGCGAACAGTGTTAAATGATTGCCCGTTTTCACTAACCAAACAGCAATTCACACAGGAGCCACTAATTATACGATTCAGCTAAGCAATGAAATACAGGCGGTCCTTAGGTGGCATGAGAGTCAAGTCCCACAGTCCTTTATAAAGGCCTCCTCTCCAGCAACATGCCTACATACTAAGCAGGAAGAAGGGGCTGTGCTCTACGGAAAAGCCAGCAAACAGGAGAGCAAATTTGTTCTGATAGACCTTGGGTACTGGGGCTGGCCACCAGGCGGCTGTAAAGGAAACTAGGTAGGAACAGAGCATCTCTGGGCATTACTAGCATCCGGAGGAGGAGGGGACTGGGAGGGAGAAATCTGTGTACAGAAACAGGTGAACACTAGGTAGCTCAATGTTCATACTTTTAAAGCAGAGGGCATTTGAAAGCCGTAAGGAAAAGATTTCAGAATCTACTCTGAGGAATATAGTATGATCTTTCTATACAAAGAATCCTTAAGTAACAAACAATATTTCCAGTATAGCTATGGTCTGGAGCAAACTCTGTGAAGACTTTTTTTTTCTTTTTCTTTTTTTTTTTTTCCCGGAGCTGGGGACCGAACCCAGGGCCTTGCGCTTTCTAGGCAAGCGCTCTACCACTGAGCTAAATCCCCAACCCCAGAAGACTTTTTATAGTAGCTTTCTAATGTAAATGACTGGACTGGGATGTGGCTTGGTGGTAGCGTGCTTTGCTTAGCATGCTGAGGCCCTAGATTTCATTCCCCAGCAATGAAAACAAACCAATTAATTTGGAATTAGCTAAAACAAAGGCACTATATGGACATTAATGTGAACATTACCACATTACTTGAATGATTGATTAGTTTCAGGCAGGGAAGATTTAGTTACTGTTATTTGCAGTTATTTAAGTGAAAACAATTAGCAACCCTCAAAAACCTTGCCAGAATAATATAGAAAATTAGGAACTCAAACCTAAAATATGACTAACTTTACTTTTTAGAAGATTTTTGTTTTAAATGTACATGTATGTATCTCTGTACGTGTCTGTGAGGAGGGGCGGTATGTGCGGTGCATGTGTCAGGTGTATGCCAGTGCCTGTAGAGGCCAACCAGATCCCATCAACTGGAGTTATGGGCAGTTGTGAGCCACCCAACCTGGTCCTGGATAAGAACTGGTAAGCCGCCAATCATTATTAAGAAAATGTTCTATTGTCTGATCTCATGGAAGCATTTTTCTCAATTGAGGGTCTCTCTCTTTTTTTTTCTTTTTTCAGGAATGTACAATGTAAACTACTATTGAGTTGTTGTGTTTCTTTTTTCATGCTTTACTGTTTATTTTGTTTCTAAAGAGCTATCAGTCTCCTTTGAAAACATGAAGAAAAGCCACAAGTTGTCAAAGTAATGTAGGCAGTCCCACTTATGAAATTCATTCAGATTCAGGAACCCTTCATTTGAGAATAAGGAGGGGAAGGAGGCTCTCCGACCCTGAGAAACATCTTCAGTACAACGTATAGAGCAAGAACTTGAGAGAAGAGCTTGAAGATAACATCTGCTAAGTCATACTGTAGACTAGTACTATCCAATAAAAATATGAGCCATACCTGTGATTTTAGTATCCACAGGTGATTTTAGGTGAAATGGTCAGAATATTGTGGCATTTAGTCTATGTAACATTAATCAACATTTTCATGTTTTCTCAAAATATAGTGTGCATTGTACATTTAAGGCACATTTAGGGTGGCCAACTGCCTTAAGCTGCCTGGAACTGACAACCTTTCTGGGCACACATGCATTCCAGTGTTAAAGCTCGTATTAGAGCAGACACACTTCAAGTGCTCTATATCCATAGTCAGTGTGCAATCCAAGGAAGCACAGCTACCCAAAAAGCATGGTGCAAAGCAGTCTACACAGATGGGCCTGCACGACACACCTAAAAGTCACATAAAGTTTCGAAGTCACAGGAGAAGAGTCCGACAAAGGTGAAATCTACCACCCAAGTCACCGAACTAGGACCAGGACGCTAGGCTAACCAGTGACAAGCCCCGGGCCTAAGATAAAAATGCCAGGAAGGAGCAAAGGTGAGATGAGAGGCTAGAAAGGCTGTAGTGGGAGACTCCAAGGAAAATGCTAAAAGGAAAGGCCCTTCATGAAGGGGAGGCCACTGGGGATGGAGAAAATGGGTAACAAAGTATACAGCAAGGCACCCAAAAGTTAACTGCGTTGTTAAGGCACGAGCAGGAAAGAAAGAAATCTCTACATTATAATGTTTCAACTAGAGAACATGACAGGAAGCTGACTGAAAGGAAAGAAAGGGAACAAGGTGAAAGGTGGTATGGGGGAGGGGCCCGGGAAGTAAACAGCACGGGCGCTGGCCGGTGAAGAGGGCCCTGTAAAGCATGGATTCGAATCAGATTAGCAACAGCAACAGGCAGGAAATAAACAGCACAGAGTTTCTACCCGTGTCAGGTATTGCTCTGTGACTTATCTGGCTCACTAACGGTCACTGGCGAAAAGCGTCACTCCCACTTTTCACGTTGAGGAGACTGAGACACAGCTATGCTCACGGGCCGCCGGGGCGCGGGTCCCGGAGGCCTCCGAGTGCTCGGCCTACCTGTGCAGTGGTGGCAGGTCCTGAGAGTCGCTGGCCGGATCGGGTGTGTTGGGGATGACTCCCAGGATGGTGCTCTGCAACGACGTGCCCTTGAGCAAACGGCTCCGCACCAGCTGCAAGTTACGGGCCGTGTCCACACTTGTGCGCATAGTGGAGCCAGGCAGCAACACACTCTCATGGGTCAACAGCAGCGGAAGGCGGCTGGGGATCTGGATGGGGTTCACGGAGGACATGGCCACGCCGTTAACACTAGAGCGGTCAGGAGGACTCCAGCAACCAACTCTACACTTCCTACGCCAAGGCCCCTGGAGCGCACCACAGCTGTAACACTACGGCCCGCCCCCAGGCCTGAGTGCCGAAGCTTCCGGCCCCGCCCTTTCCCCAGGCTCCCGGGCTCAAACTCTGACGCTTTGGCCCCGCCCCCAGGCCCATGTGCGGCTGCTTCCCGGCCCGCCCACAACCCTTCCCGAGACCGGAGCGACAAGGCCTTCCGGCCCGCCCCCATGCCGAAGCGTAGAGGCTTCTGGCCCCGCCCCCAGACCCCTGTCCCTCTATTTCTGACCTCATCCCCAGGCTGGTCCCTTCATCAAATACCTCCGCGGTGAGAGATACGGTGGCCCCGTGGCCCAATTTCTGTCGCTTCGCTCTGCTCTTCTCTCTGAAACAATGGTGCCAGACGTCAAAAAGGAAACCTGGTGTACAGTCAGCATGAACAGTGCCTGCATTTAAATTAAAAAGGAATGTCGAGAAGGATGATGTGAACTAGGCATTTTTTAAGCCTTTTTATCGAATAGATTTTATATTTTAACAAGTACCAGATACCCTTCACTTGGTTTTCCCTACTAAGTTGCACAACCAGGGTTTATTATCAAAACCTGGAAATTAGTATTACCATTACCTAATCCATAGACCTTCCTCCAACTTGTGGGTTTTACCATCGTCCTTAATTTTTCACTTCGCTTATCTTCTACATCTCTTAAGTCTGTGATATTGTTTCTATCTTTGCTTTATTTTATTAATACTTTGAGGAGATACTTTTAAAAGGGCATCCAATTATTTTGTAGAAGGTCTCAATTTGGATGATAGATTCCAGGCTGTGATCTGAGTCACTGAGGTCTAGAGAGATGGTGAACTGGTAGGTGATGATCTTGGTTGTAACACACTCATCGTTCCTCTTGGGTGGGTAGGTATTGTGCAGATATCTCTGGGAGTGACATGAAGAAAAGTATACATGGCCCAGGTCCACAAGAGCTTCCCTTTCTATTGAGTCTTATCCGGAGAGTAGAGGGCCTATACTCTCTGAGACGCCTGGCGTCTTTTTTAAAATGGTACTGGGGATTGGACCAAGGGTTTGCACACGGTAGGTCTTTTATGAAGAAACTAGGACCATCTTAAAAGCTTTGGAGCATATTTTAAAAACACTTGTTTACTTCTCTTTACCATGCACATATATCTTAAAAGCAGCAAACATGTATTTTTCGGCATACTAATCTCTGGACTTATTTTACATTTGGGAAATTAATTATATGATTTTATTATTTTCTTGGTCTTCTAGGACAGGGTCTTTGTTGGTAACTGAGTCACATAAAGTGATCAAAGAAAGAGAGTCACTCCGAGATGAAATATGGTCTTGCAGGCAGCTGAGGGGTCTAGCCTCTGGTGGACAGAACCTCAAACAGCTGTGCAGAAGTATATAATTGTCATGCAAAAGTTATATATTTAGAGTAAAACAAGTACTTCATACCAAAACCCAGGTTTAATCTATGGGTTTCTTGAAGGAGCACCAAAGCCTTGCAATTCCAATCCTTATTGTGCACTGTTTCCTGTACCCAACAATGCAAAATGTTTCAGGTTCGCCAGGACTTTTTTGTGACTAAAGTCATGCAAAAGCTTTAAAAACAATCACTGTTTTCTTCAATGATATTTTTTTTTACAAGGTCTAAGAACTTCCAGAAAAGAACTACTTTATTCTGATCCTAGGTACAATGACTCTACTAATTGCACTCCCGATCTTGCTATGTAAGAATGATTTCCAACTTGAGATCTTCCTATCTAAGCCAGGAATGCTACCTGGTTACCTTAGGCTAATTCTACCTTGCACTAAGTCTACCTTGCACTAAGTCTACCTTACACTAAGTCTACCTTAGACTAAGTCTACCTTAGACTAAGTCTACCTTAGACTTAGTTTGGAAAAATGCAAATGCACATTGCACTGTTGCCCCAGCCTGCAGGGGTTCAGAGGAGACCTGGGAGGGGGCAAAAGATTGGGAGACAGGAGGTGTGAAGAAGGAGAGCAAGTCTATGGCCTGATCAAGCTCTCAAATGTTATTTAAAAACAGTGGCTTAAAAATACAAGCAGGCAGGAAGGTCATCCAGTACCCAGGACTGATCCATCACTGCCACCACCCTCCCTATACCCCTATAGTGTTAATTGCAGGTATAGACTGATAAGAACAGACAACTGGCTAGGTGTCCCAGAGAGTGTAAGTGGGCTTGACATTCCTGAAATATTCCTGAGACAGAGGGTGTGTAAGTGAGCTTGGCTCCCAGCACACTGTAAAGGTCTGGTGTGGTACAATGTGGTGTTTGAATGAAAAATGTCCCCCTTAGTCAGCTGTTTAAATACTCCCCAGTAGATGGCACTGTTTAGGAGAGCCTTGGAGGAAGTATGTCACTGGAAACAGGCTTTGAGACTTTAAAGACCCGAGACATGCCCAGTTCACTCTCTTTGCCCGTGTTTCCTGTTCAAGCTATAAGCTCTCAGCTTCCTTTTCCTGCTGCTGTGGTTTGCTCTATCATCACAGACTCTAACATTCTGGAAACTGAAACCTAAATAAACTCTTTATCCTATAAATTGCTTCGGTCATGGAGTTTTAGCACAATAGAAAAGTTACTAATACATGTAAGGGGCCCACATTCAAGTTGCTTGCTTGTCCACATGTTTCTATGATGATGTGCACTAGCCCATTTGAGAGAGCATTGGAAATCCACATGTGATGTCATCAGTAACTGTGTGGTTTTTCTTGCCTTTTTAAAAATAGGATTTGCGTGAACTTCAATCATTTATCTCATATGTGTTATTAGATGTATGACCTAATACATATTAGACACTTTCTTTATGCTGAGTACTATGGTAGGCACAAGGACCCATCAGTTAGCATCATAGATAAGGCTCAAGGTTTGTTTCAAAGTGCTTACACACTATAAAAGTAGACAAAAATCAAGCTGACCAATAAATAACAACTCCAGAAAAGGGTATGTAAAAGGAATACAATATAAAAATATGCAGTGGTGATAAGGGAGGCCAACATGGAATGGGGGGCCTGTAAACGTTTCTCTGAGCATGGAGGTCATTTTTACCCTAAAGGCTGAGAGGGAGTTGGCTCTGCAAGGGACTAGGAGAAAAGCTCTCCAGCCAGAGGCTAGGACTAATGTAACGATTAAGGAGTACTGGGAAGATTAAGGTATGTGTGTGTCCGTGTGTCCATGTGTGTCTGTGTGTGTGTCTGTGTGTGTCCATGTGTGTCTGTGTGTGTGTCTGTGTGTGTCCATGTATGTGTGTCTATGTGTGTCTATATGTGTGTGTTTGTGTATGTGTCCATGTGTGTGTGTATGAGTCTCTGTGTGTGTGTGTGTGTGTGCGTGTGTATGTGTGAGTGTTTGCTTCCTCATTCCTAGAACACAGAAGTCAGAAAGACTGATATGCAAGGATTCATCAGGCAACAAGATGGACTGACACTGTTTTTGACAACTTCTGGAACTTAGTGAAAGACAGTGACAAAGATAGTGTGGTGGGTCCAGGAGGGACAGAAGGGAAAAGATCCAATCCTAAACTGCTCATGCCTTTAACCTTTTACCTTACCTAGTCATAGGTATCATCATGACACTTCCATTCAAATATGTCAGGCTAGTTTATAACATTCGTGTGTATGTGTGTGTGTGTTGTCATTGTTGTTGTTGTTGTTGTTGTTTTAAGAAAAGATTTCACTGGAACTCATATCTTTTCTCAGTGCCCAAGCACTGAGATTATAGGCATATAGTATCATTTGTAGGTGTTGCAAGCAGTATGATTAAATCATTCCATCAAATTATTACAGCTAAAACGCAAAAGAAACTCTGGCTTTAGTTGGTCTCTAAGGAACTGTCCTCCTCTGTGGTCTGTTACTTGTTGATTAATGCAAGGAAGATAAAGGTTCAAGCTTACCATTCTAGGACCTTTATTGGTTCAGCGATGTAATTAGCTTTGTTACCTAATGAGCAAAGGTCAGAGCAGCCAGGGTCCTGGGTTTTTCCTAGTCTTATCCAGGTGATGATTGTGTCCATCTGGCCGCTGCCTCCATTGCCTTTGGAGCTCTGGGTTAGGTTTCCAGGTATGCTTTTTTTGGCTCACTCACTTGGTTATTGCTGGGCCTCACCTCTCCCACCTCTGCCAGCAACTTACCCCTCCAAGGCATTCCCATGATTCCCAGGTGCTCACAACCTGGCTAATCCATTAAGTTCACTTTCAACTTATTTCATTCTTTCTTGGTGTTTGAGACAGGCTCTCCTGTAATCCAGGCTGCTTTGAACTTGCTGCCCAGGCTGGGATGGTCTGGAACTCCCACTAACCCTGCCTCCATGTCCCAACTACGGCCATGGACCACAGTGGCTGGTGACTTACTTCCGTCTACACACAGAATAGCTAACTGCCACACAGGTACAGCAGTACCAGTGCATAGAGAGAGTACTTAGGGGCAAATTTGTGAAAGATGTCTGGATACAAGGAAAACAAATCACCAGTATGAAAGTGATTTTTTTTCTTTCTTTTTTTTTTTTCCGGAGCTGGGGACCGAACCCAGGGCCTTGTGCTTGCTTGGCAAGTGCTCTACCACTGAGCTAAATCCCCAACCCCATGAAAGTGATTTTTAACTTTAAAAAATACTCTCTCTCTCTCTCTCTCTCTCTCTCTCTCTCTCTCTCTCTCACACACACACACACACACACACACACACGGGGGGGAGGAGAAGGGCGAGCACAGAGAGAGAGAGGGAGAGAGAGAGAGGTCTACAAAAGAGCCACACCCATGCGGTGGACAGAAAGTAACTTTTAGGAGTCAGTTCTTGCCTTCCACTGAGTTCAGGATCTCTCTTGTCTCGGTCACTGTGGTGCACACTGCAAGCTAGGCAGCCTGCAAGCTTCTGGGTGATCCTCCCATCTCTGCTTCCCATCTTGAAGCAAGAGTGCTGGGATGGCAGATGCGCACTACTGCATTTGACTACATGCTCAGGTCGTCAGGGTCACACAGCACCGGTTTTCCTCAGCCAAGCCATCTGAGCAGCTCGCTGGAGCCTGCTCACACTGGCTCATGGAAACCAATCACCAAAACGTGAGGACATTTGACAGTTTATTTTATAACACAAATACTACTTTTAAATAAATTCTATTAAACTTAGAGCTAAACAAATGATAACAGAACAAAGGTAGCTTGGTGAGGGTTTCTATTGCTGCAATAAACACCATGACCAAAACCAGCTTGAGTCTTGGGTTCATTTGGCGCACATATCACCAGTCACGGTTCATTGACAGAAGCCAATGGAAGTCAAGCAGAAGCTATGGAGGAGCTTCGCTTACTGGCTTGCTCACCCTAATTCTTTCCTTTCCTTTTCCTCTCCTTTTCTTTTCTTTTTTCTTTCCTTTTCTTCCTGAAGAAGTCTTCTTTTCTTTCTAAATAAGGTCTTACTATGTAGCCTTGGCTGGCCTGGAACTTGCTATGTAGACCAAGCTGACACATGCTTGCCCCTGCCTCCCAAGTGCTGGTATTAAAGGTTGTGCTAGCATGATTAGCATCAGCCTGCCTGCCCAGGTGTGGCAATGCGTCTGTAGGTGGGGCTCTTCCGCACCAACCATTAACTAAGAAGATGTCCTGTAGAGTTACCTACAGCCATTTGATGGAGGCGTTTTCTCAGTTAAGGTATTTTCCCAGATAACTAGAGTTTGTGTCAAGTTGACAGACAAACAAACAAACAAAAACAAAACAAAAACAAAAATAAAACAAGACAGGATGAAAGGTAATATTCAAAATTTATCATCTCCTAATTATTTAATAGTAAAATATTATTTGCAGTTTTGAAGCTCACATCTACACGACAGCGTGGAGGACCTCTTCCCAGTTCTACATTTAGTGGGGTTTAGTTGCCTTCTTGAAATCAGTCACTGTGGGACTATTTACATGGCAGAAGCTGGTTAAAGGATACATGGAAAGTCTTGTTATTTTGTTCATCACATGGGCTTAAAAAGGAAGTATGGGAAACGTTAATAATATAAATTCAGAAATACATTGTCTACTGCCACCGTCATGAGAATAGTTGTGGGGAAACTTCAGTATTAGGAAGTATTTAACAGTTACTAGAATTACGACAAGTGCAGGTACAACCAACGTGGTGTCTTGGGCATTTTACTTTTCTTTTACTCCTTAAGGTTAAGTGAAGTTTCCAGCAGCCCTGATGTTGGACTGACTGATGGCTAGTCTTGGTTGTCAGCATGATACACTCGGGAAGACAGAGCCTCAGCTGAGATTGCCTTTGGGCATGCCTGTGAGGCATTTTCTCCTTTGCTTCTTTTTTTTTTTTTTTTTAAAGTTGTCTTCATCCACACCAGAAGAGAGCATCAGATCTCATCACAGATGGTTGTGAGCCACCATGTGGTTGCTGGGATTTGAACTCAGGTCCTCATGAAGAGCAATCAGTGCTCTTAACCACTGAGCCACTTACTTCTCCAGCCCTCTCCTTTGCTTCTTGATGGAAGGAGTGCCACCCTGAGAAGGTGGGCCTAGGATGTCCAAAAAGGGTAGGTGAGAAAGCCAGAAAAAAAACAAGCCAGTAAGCAGCGCTCGCCCATGGCCTCTGCTTCTCTTACTGCCTCCAGGTTTCTGCCTTGGATTCTTACCTTGGCTCTCTGCCACCATGGACTTATAACCTGGAAGCCAAATAAACCCTGTCATCTCCTCAAATTTGTTTTTGGTCGATGTTTTATCACAGCAACAAGGATGCAAACTAGGACAATGACCAATCGCTTTCAGGTTAGTTACAGACAACACTTATCAAAACTCCGTGGACGCAGCAACTTGCCAGGGTGCATGACTTGCAATCCGGGCTTTTCTGCCTTCATCCCCCACCTCTTCCTCTCCACTGAGAGTCTTTGTGTGTGAACAAACCTCACAGCAGGAAGCCCGTAGGTGAGGGGTGAGTCCTGTCAGGTTTTGCCTCAATGCCTTATGGTCTAGGCTGTGGCATGTAAACAGAAAACTGACCCTACCCCCAAATTTTACAGAGTGAACAGTACTCTCTCTTACCCAAAATAGTTTTGTTTTTTTTTTTTTTTTTAACCTACCATTCGTGATGGACCAACATTCTACCCCAATGCAGCAAGAAACATAGCTTAGTGTCACAGCAGGGAACTCTGTCTTCCACAAGTGAAGTCTGCCAGAGTTTTCCGTGGTTTGTTAAAGGGAGTAGAATAGGATAAAGACAGATAATTTTCTCTCAAAATAATGTGTGAGTTTGTTGTCTCTCGATTTGGAGCATAGCCCAGCCTGAATGTCAAAGGATGTATCTGGATCCCAGGACACAAAAAGTAAATTTCACAGACTTCAATCCTGGATGAAAATAACCAGGTTCTTGGTAGCCTAGGCAAGCCTCCTGCATCATCCTACCCAGTTCTGGGATGGCAACTTTTTCTCCACATAGCTGCGTGAGGTGATGGCTTCATGAGTAGGCCCGTGGTGAGTCAAATGTTGTCACAGAGATGGATGTCTGGGAGCAAAGTGGCAAGGGTGACTGAAGAAAAGTTCTGTAAATGACTCCCCTGCGGCTTGGGAATTGAGGTCATGCACATTCCCAGTACAGAGGAGAGTAAACAACACTGTGGTGATGATACATGACCTTCACAATACCTGACTCCTAAGGCACCCTCGTGGCTCACGTTCCGTCCGTGGCTTATGCATATCCAACGTCTGACCATCTCTACTAGGGCATCTAAGCACAAAGCACGGGTTCCACTGATTTGTCTACCTGTGGTGCACATCTTTAAAGTCATCACCGGCATGACCTCGACCATTGCCTCCATCTTCCTACATTTCTGTAGTTGTGACTACTGTCTAGCTGATAGAATCTAAGCTCAGCTGGGAGACACACCTAGGGCGGATCTATGAGAAAGTCTCAAGACTGGGTTAGCCGAGGTGGGAGGGCACGCCTCCAGTGTGAGCGGCAGCATCCCTGAAGGAGAGCGGGCCAATGGAGTACCAGTGTGCATCTGTCCCTGCTTCCTACCAGAGGCTACGGTATGACCCTCTGCCTCCCATTTCTCTTGCTACGTCTTCCCCATCTTTAGGGTTGTATCCCCTCAAACTGTAAGCCCGAGTAGTTCCCCTTCGGTTCCTTCTGGTTAGGTGTTTGGTCACAACAAGAGGAAAGGCATACAGTCTTCTTCTATATGTCTCACTTCCCTATTTGTTCAACTTATCACAACCACCATCTTTAGCCTCTTTCTACCTACCCTATGTTTTACTTTAAAAATAACAGTAGAGTCCCTTCTGATACCCAAGATCAATTGATTCCAGAGCCATTGGCCCCCTACCCAACAGAGATATCAAAAGTATGGATGCGGGGTTGGGGATTTAGTTCAGTGGTAGAGCGCTTGCCTAGGGAAGTTTAAGGCCCTGGGTTGTCCCCAGCTCCGAAAAAAAAAAAAAAAAAAAAAAAGAAAAAAAAAAGTATGGATGCTTAAGTCCCTTATAAATAACAATTAAAAGCCCCCAAACCCTACCCTACACACATCTTTAGATGACTGTAAGTTATCTCTACATTATTTGTAATGTCTAATACAATGCAAATATTTTATACACAGTCATTATATTGCTTGGGACGTAAAGGAGCAGGAAAACAATGTATACTTGTTTACTATAGAGACCTGCCCCCCTGCTCCCAGTCTTTTTTTTTTTTTTTTTTTTTTTTTTTTTTTTTTGGTTTTTTTTTGGAGTGGGGGACTGAACCCAGGGCCTTGCGCCCTAGGTAAGCGCTCACCGCTGAGCTAAACCCCAGCCCCTGCTCCCAGTCTCTTAAGTGGAACCTATGATGTGCATGGCCAGCCGTATTTGTTCTAAATGAAGTTCTAAAATACTGCCTTGCTTTCCATTTTAGTTATCAAGAAAGTAGCCTACTTTTGGATGGGAGAGTTGATGTAGGTAGGGGAGGCCCTGGTGTTCAAGTGGCAGATCTGCTGGGATCCACTACCAGAGGATTTATAACTTAGAAGATCTTACAAACTGGGATGCTAGTTTCTGCGCCCAGTGATCGTGTTACCTGTTGATTCTAAACTAAGTTTGTTGTGGGATGATGTCATGCAGGTGAGGCAGGTACAAGATAGAATGAGGCCTGTCATTGGATGAGAAGGAAGGATGGGCAGGAGAGAAGTTTGAGGGAAGAGGAGGAGACTGGAATGGAAAGGAGGGGAAGACTGGAGGAGACCACAGAGAAGCCGCCAAGAGAACGTGGAAGCTGATGTTAAGACGCTGTACCTTTACAGGTTGTTCTGAATGTTCTTAAGGGATGGATGTGTACAGGGCTTTGTACACTTAGGTGGGCAATTATTTCTTATCAATTGGATCAGAGGTTATTGGGTCGTGTGTTCTTTCTTGTGGCGATTTGACTTTGGGAGAACATGTGGCGGCAGAGACACTGGGCCGCCACGGAGTTGGGATGTGTGTTTCTGGCAAGGTATCTACCAGATATCTTGGGGCACTGCAGAGCCGGATCTAAGTGGTGGTAAAAGACAGCCCATTATTATTATTTTTTTTATAATTTTACAGCAAGAGTTTGTGTGGTGATTTCCTTCTTGTAGCGACTCAACTGTGCTTCAGAGAGAAATACTACACAGCCTTGTTGAGTCTTATCATCAGACATGCTGAACTGACCTGCTTGAACTCCTGAACTCACAAACTTTCAGCTGGATCCAGTCAGGACACAGACCTCATCAAATACTCCCCTTCTTCCCCTTCAAAGATATCTCAACGCCCATAGTCAGCAGGAAGTAGTTATGAAGAGTTGTCATCCCAGTTCCCTGGGCTGAGGGCCTGAGGTATTTATTCTAAGTTTTCTTTCTGGGGAATTTAGAAATGGTCATAATTTGAACAGGGAGGAAATAGCTAGAATTGATTGTGTAGCCATAATCTCATTTGGTAGAAATTTTTAAAATAGTTAATTTGAAGTCATAATTTCTTACTTTGGTACAGAACTTATTTCGATATAAATTTAAGGTTTTCATTGGCATGGATTTCTTATTGATATAAAATTGGGATTGATATTCTTACTCTCATATAGGCATTGTGCCTGTACAACGCATTTATAAATACAAGGCTTAGACCCAGTCCTTCTGTAACTGTTATTATAAACTGATCTGAGATGATTAAGCCTTTGAGTTAAAGGCCAGATAACAAGTTCTTGGCTCTGAGTTAATTGCTAAGGTGCTTGCAAGATATTTTATTTAAGGGGTTGGGGATTTAGCTCAGTGGTAGAGCGCTTGCCTAGCAAGCACAAGGCCCTGAGTTCAGTCCCCAGCTCTGAAAAAAAAAAAAAAAGAAAAAAGATATTTTATTTAGAAACAGCTGAGAGTAGTTAACAGACGACAGTCCAAATTACTTTACATAGACAGATAGTTTTCAAATAGTCAGAAGTCCACAGAATGTGATATTTAATGTTATTTAATCACTTGTTGTTAAGACATATCTGCTCCCAACAGCTCCCCATTTGTGGATTCAAAAAAGAAATTGAGCATCTCTACCTCGAGCTGAGGTTGTACATTGTGGCTAGGTAGCCACTGGACAGAAATTGCCTATTTCTTCTACAGACCTGTAGGGTTTTTGAGAGGACACAAATTACAGGTTAGGACAGCTTAGTTCTGCTGAGACAGAATAAGCCAGTCCTTAATGATTCCTGTTTCACTAAGGTCTGTCAGATGATCCTGGACCAGAAGGCTGAAGACTGGTGCTCCAACTTCCGGACATACTGGGGCTATATAGGTAAGCAACTATCTCTACAATTTGTCTCAGTTCTGGAAGCTGTGTAAGGCTTCCTATATTTTCAGATAATATTGGTTGTTCTTGGATTTCTGACAGGATTGAAGACTAGTTATAGTCTCATATTTAGTATTGAGAGAATATATTTGGGGAGATAGTTTTCAGATAGTATACAAGCTAAAACATAACAGATATGGATTTATAAGCCTTTTAAAGTTAGGATAGATAATAGAATATTCTATTTAATTGACAAAAATGATAGACTGGGTGCTGGGTGTTAGTTATATTTTACACCTTATAAATTACAGAATGATAATAGTTAAACTGAGTTTATATTTGAGAAAAAAGTTTTTTTTTAATTGGACAGAAAAGGTGAAATAAGGCAGAACCTTCCCTTAATGAATAAAGATTTCAAGGAGCCAATCACTGGGTGAGTAGGCAGAACTCCCAGGTCAGAGAGAGTAAGAGGGGAAGTAGGAGAAAAGATGGGTCTTTTGGACAGGAGAGTTGATGGAGGACACAATGTAGGTAGGGGAGGCCCCCTGATCAGATGGCAGATCCACTGGATTCCACAAATGGCAGATTTATAACTTAGGAGAGCTTACAAATTAGCTGGTTGTTGTAACCTGTTGATTCTAAACTAGAGTGAGAGAGAGAGAGAGAAAGAGAGAAGCCTAGTGTTCGAGGAGTCACTTCTTCAGTTACTGATCTGCTTTTAGTAGGTTTAATCCCAAAGAGTGACATTGTCCCATAACCAGAGGTTAACATCCCTGAAGGGCCACAAATCCTCAATACTCATATGCTAGACCTGCCCCAGATTTCAGATCTATGTCTCCACATAGTCATTTCACCTCTACAACCATTCCGCAGCCGCCTATGGCACATCATGGAGATAGTCATTATATATGCTGATTCATCTATTCATTAACTAGTTCATTAGCAAGAACCATGTAGAACCTAGGGTGCTGAGCACTGTGGGAGACCACAAGGGAACAGCTGTGAACTGATCAAGCAGACATGGAAGAGAAAACCAGTCGCAAAGTAAACTCATAAATAATCATGTGACTCGGCTGTTTAGGAAAGGTACTGTGAAGAAGTGTGAAGGAAGGAGAAGGAGATGGAGGAACAAGAGGAGGAAGAGGAGGTATAGGAAGAGAAGGAGGAGAGAGAGGAAGAAGAGGAGGAAGAGGAAGAGGAGGAAGAGGAAGAGGAGGGAGAGGAGGAAGAGGAGGAAGAGGAGGAAGAGGTCAGCTCTTCCTCTCCACTGCATCAAACCCCTTCTAACTGAATACAGCCTTGCTTTCCAGATCCTCAGAGCATAACTCATCTCTTAGCATACACACATTTATTCGCTCATTCTTTACTGATGGGAGCTTATTACTAATTACTCTCCCAGTATGATTGCTCAGTTATTCTCACTGAGAATCCTTCTTATGATTTTGAGTCTCCCTTTTCTCCAACATGTCTTTTAGGAATTTATCTATCACCAAACTCCCTTTTGTTTCCCCACTTTTTCAAAGCTGAGTCCCTACATGTGGTAATTGGGCTGTTACCCAATGGAATCAATATTGATACCCCGAACAAAGTGCAGCTTTCATTCCTAGTTGGTTCTTCAGTTTACCCTGGTGGCTTCATCTTGCATGTCAGTTGGCCTGTAGAACGCTAGCGCTGGTTTGTCTTTGTTCTGCCTCTGGCATCCCAGAAGGCTCATGTAGCTGTTGGTGCTGCTCTCCCTCATCCCATCCAAAGTCACACTTTGGCAAAGATGACTGCCCTTATCCAGAATGCACAGCTGTAGTATGAGAAGTCAAAGAGTTGGGGTTGGGGATTTAGCTCAGTGGTAGAGCGCTTGCCTAGCAAGCTCAAGGCCCTGAGTTTGGTCCTCAGCTCAAAAAAAAAAAAAAAAAAAAAAAAAAAAATCTAGAGAAGTCAAAGAGTAGAATAAAAAGGTCACAGTGATTCCTACCCACTCCACACTCAATATCTTAAATTTGACATGTTTTTTTATTCAATATCTGTCTGCCTGTCTGTCTGTCTACCTCTCTACCAGCCTACCTATCTATAGTTAAGTTTTCTTCATACTGAAACACATAACATCAAAGGCAATTTTGAAAATTTATATATACACTCTCCGATATGGTTATTTCTGGTGTTTGTGTGTGTGTGTGTGTGTGTGTGTGTGTGTGTGTGTGTGTGTGATGTATACATGTATGCAGATACTTGCACCTATACATGAGCACATGGAGGGAAGAAGAAGAAGAAATTGGATGACTTCCTCTGTTGCTGTCTGACTTACTCCTTTGAGAAATACTTTCTGACCCTGGGGCTTACCATAGATTTTGCTAGGCTAGTGGCCAGCAAGCTCCAATGATCTCTCATTCTTCACTGACACGGTCCTGGGATTACCAGCATTTTACATGGGTGCTGGAATCCAAACTTGGGCCCTCAAGCATTGCCCAACCATCTCCTTATCTCTTTGTCTGCATTTTTGAGTTAGAAGCTTGGGTTATCCTGGCCCTGAGTTGAAGGGAGGCGAATGGAATAATGAAAGATGCAGCCAAGAGACTACAGGTCTCTTCATGCCCAGGTCCCCACCACTCCCAGCTCCTATCTCTATTCCCCTAGGGCTGGCCTGCTCCCCAGCCCTTGGAAGTCTTGAGAGAAGCCTGTAGATTATGTCTGGAATGCTGCCGTGGGCTTCCAGTTCTAGTGATCACAGGTTCTTTGAGTACTGTTTGATTTACAAGCTGCCTCCATTGACATCGAAAGGCCTACAATACAGGTGCCTACACTGGCATCTGTTGTCCTGTGGACACCACAAAATCATGTACAGTACTAGCTCACCAGTACCTGCTGGCCCTCCCCCAGCTTCTCACTTCTCTTCCCCTACGCCACTTCCAGGTTAATAGTATCACCCCAACTTATACCCCAGTAAGGCTAGTGCTCCTTCCTAATACTTCTACCTTAAATTTGCCCAGCCCTGGATAAACCTGTCTATCATCTATCTCGTATTCCTCTTTTCCAGTCTCTGTTGACACTGGTAGTCTGTGACTTTGTTTGAATGGTTCTCACTAATGCCTGAGGTCCCTGTCCCTGCTACCTCACTCAGGTCCACCTTGCCCACTGTCTCCAGAACACAGGTCCCATTTTGCCACTGCTTTGTGGAGACTCAGAAATTTCATAGAGGAGTTTTAAAATATATTTAAAAAATGAAAGTATAGGGGCTGGGGATTTAGCTCAGTGATAGAGCGCTTGCCTAGCAAGCGCAAAGCCCTGGGTTCGGTCCCCAGCTCTGGAAAAAAGAAAAAAGGAAAAAGAAAAAAAATGTTCAAAAAATGAAAGTATACTAAGCTTTTTGGCTCAGCAAATCTACTGGTAGATATTTAAGGTGTAGATGTTTCTACCCGAGAGTGAAAAGAACAACACCCAAGAAAATTCATATTGTGCTGCTTATAGGACAAAAGGCTAAACACACGCCAGTGTGCATTGCCGGAGTACCTGTTAAGTAACCTGTGGTGTCACCTTAACGGTGGAATTCTAAGGTGCTATTAAAGTAATATAAACCAACCATATATGGTGCATACCTGTAATCCCCAGACTCACGAGACAGAGATGAGGAGATTGCAGTTCAAGACCAGCCTGGGCTTATACTAAGTTGCAGACTACTCTGCACTATGTAGCAAGACCCCAGTTCAAATTCAAAACAATAATAATGAACAAACAAAAATATTCTTAAGCCTAACAAATAATTAAAAACATATACTTATATACTGTATAATACACATTTATATATGGATAAATTGTCTCTGAATAGACAAGATACCATGCTGATGGCTGCTTCCTAGGAAAGTAGCTAAGAGTCAAGGATGAGAGAGAAATCTTTTGGTGTATCTTTGTTTCTGCTCACTGGTTTGTAAATGGTAAGCATTAGTTTAAACAGTGGTTCTTGGGGTGGGGGGATGGGAACATCTTCATGGAAATAAGGGGTAGGGGAGGAGGCATGGGATGTGGAACAGTCAGAGGGTGGACTAGGAGGGGGATAAAATCTGGACTGTAAAAACAGAATAAATAAAATTAAAAAAAATAAAACAAAACAATGGTTCTCAACCTTCCCAATGCTGTGGTAATACAATTCCTCATGTTGTGGTAACCCCAAACCATGAAATTATTTCCATTGCTATCTCGTAACTGTAATTTTGCTACTGTTATGAACCATAATGTAAGTATCCCTGTTTTTTGATGGTCGTATAGGGGTCGCACAATGTGAAGGTTGAGGATGGCCTGTTTAAAAGTAATGAAAGGAGGAAAGAAATGAAAAAAGGCCTCTATTGTTTATTACTTCACAAGATCAAGTCTAAATATCCTAGCATGGAATTCCATGATGTTCCCTTTCATACTTGGGATGGTCTTCAGTGGCCTGAAGTCTGGGCTACCTGCTCCTTTAAGAACCTCCAGTTGCTCCACTGCTGTTCCCAAATCAGGCCTTGGGGACACAACAGAGGTGGAGAAAAGCACTGCAGGTCAGATGGGATTCTGGGTTGAATGTTCAGGCTGCCTCCCGAGAAGCTGGAGGGATACCACTCTTCCTTCTCTGAGCAGTTAAATCTTTCCCAGAAGCCATTGGTTCACTAGGCTCTCCTTCGGGAAGAGAAGTCTGTGTTTGTGCTGTAGAGAGAACTTTGCTCCACCAGAGCTGGAGAGGCTTTTTAGAGCAGAAAGGAGGTCATGCTAGGTGTCCTTCTGACCAGCACTTTCTCTGCCAGTGAGGACATAGCCAGGGCATAGTCCCATTGTGACATTTTTCTGATTGTTTCTCTTACAGCTACCTTTAATCCACATACGTTCCCTCTCAAAAGATCAAGTAGTATTATGTAGAAGTCAGGCCCTGTTTCTTTCTTCCTTCTCCATGCTCCCAGAAGTAAGATTCAGTCTCAAAATATATTAACAAATACCTTGACCATATAGCCAGGCTCTTCTCTAACTAGATATAACTTAAAATATCCCATTGATTTTAGCCTACATTCTGCCGTGTTGCTAGTTATCTTTGCTCAGGTATCATGTGTCTGTCTTGTCACATCTTCCTGGCAAATCACCTTGCTCTATCACAGAGTCCTTTTTGCTTCCCAGATGTCCCACCTCTATCTCTTACCAAGCATCATTTTAATTGACAGGTGATACATCCATCCAACACACAAGATATTCTTTCTACATTATTACTCTCTCAACCTTACTTAGTTGTAACTTGAATTTTTTCAAAGTCTATTTTTAATGATGGTTCTTAAATGCTTTAACCTCCCTTTATCCCACCAACCAACAGAGGTAGTGGGGGGAAAATACAAGGGAAGTGGACCTGTTTAGAAAGGTTCTTTGGAGCAACTCCTGTCTGCGTTGTCTGGAAATCAGCAGTTCAGTTCACAGGGTAGCAGCAGCAGCTCGATCCACTCGCAAACACCTCACAGATACACCAGCTGTCCAGTTTGTTTAGAGTTGGGACAGCAAACATGAATCAGCAATGGGGGCACTACCTAGCAGAGACAGCCAGGCTTCAGCCTTGGTTCGAGTCACCAGGAGGGACCCAGAGGGACGTCAGTTCTCAGGTATGCCTCTCTCAGAGAAGCCAAGATCAGCAAAGACCAGAGACCAACAAGCATTTCACAGCTAGCTCTACCAGCAAGCCTAGCTTGGTCTCTGTCACTGTCCATTGAGTCCTTTTTATACACTCTCAAAACATCAGGTGTCCTCCATGTATCTCGCCTCAGAATGTATGTCTTTCTCAGCTGATGTCACTCTGCCAATCATCCCCAGTTCTTGAAAACCACAGCACACCGCCAGAAGTCTTTTGGTAGATTTCTCTCTACAGAGTCCCAGCAAATGGAGCTCCGATATGCAATGAAAGGTGGACCAATACATGCATGTCATTAGCGAAGAATCCTTCATCATGTGTCCTTTAACGTGTTTGCTTTAGTAGAATATCCTTTCTCCTATGTCTGCTTCAGCCAGAATGTTCCTTCATGACTCTGCCTTAACCTTTCACCTGTGCTCACTTCAGCTAAAGTTTCCTTCACATGTTTGCCTAAACAAGAAACCATCCAACTGACTTTCCAAAGAACTCAAGTTTCCACCTCACTTAGTTGAGTCACAAACCAGTTCAGTCTACCAAGCACTTCCTATATTAGGTACAAACTGAGACTCCAGCAATGTGAACATGGTATTTTGGAGAGCTTCATGTGACCCTAGGAGGATCTTCTTATTATCCTTCTTTTAGAAAAGGCATTATAAATCACTAGGAACAGAGAGCTTGATTCTCATGTGTAAAGCTTTTCCTTCAATGGGAAGAACAGGTTTCATCCATAAAATGGCAGTAAGCTACTGCCCTTCTCTGGCTGCTGTGAGGTTTGAATGAGTGAACATATACAGAATATTTTGAATACTGTCAAACTTTAGCTATGTGTTACTCTAGGAGCACAGTCAGCATTGCATATGCATTTGTTGGATTAGTGAGTAAATGGAGACAATGATGTTTGCAAGCAGCATGTCCAAGATCACATGGAAGTGACCTTGATTCACAGGAGGAAGAAGAGAGTCTCTCACTTCTTCTCTACCTTTGAGACAGGGTCTCTGTAGCCCAGGCTGCCCTTGAGCTCACAACTCTGTTTCTGCCTTCTGAGTGTTGGACTTACAGATGTGGGTCTTGTCTCATCTTTAGACTCTTCTCCACAGAGGTCTTAGAAGCTCATGGTAGTTTAAAACTTAGACTCTGGCTTCTGCATCACCATTGCCTGTCTGTGGGATGGGTTATCTAGGAACTGCCTGCCCCACTAGGACACCTTATATGTGTATGCTGTACAATAACTAGGTTTCTGCCCTGGGCTTCTAACCCTTCATGTGCCCTGTGAATTGACCTTACCATTATGGTCTCTACGAAGCCTCAAGCAATTGCAGCTCCATCTGTTGAAGGATGTACACAGCACAAATGTCTTAGATGATGCTTTGGCCAAAGTTGGCGATTCAGTTGTCGAAAGGTGCAATTAACAGATTGAGTCAGAATGAGACTTAAGCAGTGCTGTAGAAGCCAGAAGACAACTTTGTGGAATTGGTTCTCTTCTTCCACCTTTCTGTGGTTTCTGAGGATCAAACTCAGGTAACTTGCCTTAAGTGGCAAACTCCTTTATCTGCTGAACCATCTTGAGAACTGTCAATTTTTAATTAATTAATAATAAGTTCCTTCTTTTTTTACTAAGCAAAATTAAAACATAATTTCTTTAAAAATCTATTTATTTATTATAGTATTCTGCCTTCATGTATGCCTGCAGGCCAGAAGAGGGCACCAGATCTCATGACAGATGGTTGTGAGCCACCATGTGGTTGCTGGGAATTGAACTCAGGACCTCTAGAAGCACAGTCAACCTCTAGAAGCACAGTTAAGAAACCTCTAAGCCATCTCTCCAGACCAAAACACATCTTGTAAACCTCGTGGAGTTAGATTAGCAGGTGTCCCAGACTGTGGGCATAGTTTGGTCGGTACTAAGGAAATCCTGTCTGCTACATCTGCCCATATGTTAACCACACCTGCCCACTCTTGTCCTTTTGACATGCTACTTTTTAGTGCCTGTCTGAAGATTTGGACCTGCAAGATCAACCTTGCAACTGCTGGCTTACTTTTGGGAGAAGATTGTCTGGACTGGAGGGAATTAATCTAGTTTCCATAGGAAGACACTGTGGTGGTTTGAAGAATGGCCTCCGTAGGCTTATATGTTTAGATTCTTAGTACAAGTTGGTAGAACTGTTTGAGAAGGATTAGGAGGTATGGCCTTGGTGGAGGAGGTTTGTCACTAGGCATGGAATTTGAGATTTCAAAACCCACCACCATTTCCAGTTCTCTCTGTCTCTCTGTCTCTGCCTCTCTCTCTCTCTCTCTCTCTCTCTCTCTCTCTCTCTCTCTCTCTCTCTCTCCCCTCCCTCCCTCCCTACTTGTGGAATAAGGATATAACCACTTAACCACTGTTTCAGCAACATGGCTGCCTGCCTCCTGCCATGCTTCCCACCATGATGGTTTGGAACTGAAGCCCCAGTAAACTCTTTCTACTAAAGTTGCCTTGGTCATGATGTCTTTTCACAGCAATGGAAAAGTAACTAAGAGAGATTAATCCATTATAAAGACAGTAGCCTAGAATATGACTACCTCTTATAAGTCCAACTTCACAAATTCCAACCACCTTTCAGTACCATCATATTGGGGGACCAAGCCCTAGCACATGAATGTTTTGGGGGAAACCACACTTAAATCATAGCCTGTAGAGAATGTCACATCAACCCAGATTTCCTTTGCTATCATAGATTTGTATAATGTGTTGTGGCTAATTAAAAAACAAATTTTAAGGTCTCCTTTACCTTTGGAAGTTTATAGGTGCACCCCTGCTTTTTAAGTTGCAAAGAAAGAAAACAATCCCTGGAAGGCAAATTTTCATGCCTCACAGTCTCAGCTTAAGAGTCACCTCTGACTCTTTTCTTGTGGAGAATTGTGTAGGAAAACAGCTGCTTTAATGTGGGCTCTCCCCAGCCAGTTTCCGATGGCATTAGTTTCAAGAATTGTATTTTCTTTCTTCATTATTTTTGCTTTGTAGGAGACAAAATAATAGGATTTTAAAATGCTTAGAAGATAATTCATGAAAAGCCATATATCCACCAAGCATATCAAACATTTATGTTTTATAACATTTATTCTCTCTAAAATTATTCCATTCCCCACCACCTAATATTTCTCTGTGGCATGTGTCTGGGATGTATTCATAGTTGTACAGCATAATTATAAATCTCCAGGTGTGAATAAGCTCCTTTTGTGTATGTTTGAAGTATATATATATTATATATATTATTTATATATATATGTGTGTGTGTGTGTGTGTGTGTATTGATTTATTTTGTTTGTCTTTTGGTAATTTGCTTTGTAAAATTCTTCCCTCATATATTACATCTCAACTCTAGTTTCCTCTCCCCTCCCCTTCTTCTGGTGCCCCCCACAAAGGTCTCCTATCCCTCAGATCTCCCAAGTCTTTCTTCAGAAAAGGGCAGGTCTTCCAGAGATGACGAACACGACATATCATGGTGCAGTAAGACTAGGCACATACCTTCATATTAAGGCTAGATAAGGAAACCTGGTAAGAGATAAAGGGTCCTGAAAGCAGGCAAAAGAGTCATGGCCAACTCTCACTCCCATAGTAGGATACCCACAAGTCCTAGCAGTGGAGGGGTATTCCCCTTACTCTATATTCTCAACAGCAGGAGCTGTCACTTGAGGTTTTGATCTTAGGCATAAGATGGAATCTCAGAGTCATTTTGATTTTCATTTGCATGATGGCTAAGGGTGTTGAACATTTCTTCAGGATGTTCCTTGGCCATTTGAGATTCCTCTGTTGAGAATTCTGTCCCCCATTTTAAAAATTAAATTATTTGTTTTGTTGATGTTTAATTTCTTTAGGTCTTTATATATTTTGGAACCCAGTCCTCTGTCAGATGTGGGGTTGGTGAAAATCTGTTTTCTATTCTGTAGGTGGCTGTTTTGTTCTATTGATGATGTAACCCAGACCCAGAAAGAGAAGCATGGTATGTACTCACTTATAAGTGGAAATTAGCTGTAAAAGAGAACCGTACTACAATCTACATACAGATCCAGAGAAGCTAAGTAACAAGGAGGGTTCAAGGGGAGTATGCATGTATCTCCCTGGGGAGGGAAAATAAAATAGACATTATGGTAGGTGAGTGGTGTGTGGGGGTGTAAGAACAGGAAGGCTCAGGTTGAGGGAGAATGGGGATAGAGAGTACTAGGAGAGACAACTAGAATTGAATTGAGGGGGGTGATCTCAGGGACAAGCTAGAAGCTTAGTGTAGTGCAAACTCCCAGGAATCTATGATGGTCACCCTAGCTAAGACTCCTCAAAATGGATACAGATCCTGGCCATTTCCTCTAACCAGGCAAGACTTCCAGTGGAAGAACTGGGACACCAATCCAGTTACAAAACCTTTTTTTTTTGGGGTTCTTTTTTTTCGGAGCTGGGGACCGAACCCAGGGCCTTGCGCTTCCTAGGTAAGCGCTCTACCACTGAGCTAAATCCCCAGCCCCCAAAACCTTTGACCTACAAATTTTCTGTCTATAGGATGTGCTGGGGTAAAGGTGTCACAGAAATTGTGGGAGTGGCCATCCAATGATTGGCCCAGCTTGAGACCCATTCCATGAGAGGAAACCCACCACCGACACTGGTATATTTCTCCATCAATGCCTCTTATCAGAGGCAAGTTGAGCCATTCCTATTTGTAGCATCAGTGCTGGCATCAGTTATCACAGCATACATTTTAAAATTTAAAATTAGTCATTCTACTCCAATGTTTCTTTCAGTGCCTAGTCCAGTTTCCTCACCTTGCCCGGTTATCATCTAGAAAATAAAGTGAGCTATTAAAATAACCTCCATTTCCCGGGCACATTGCATCTGTTACACAATCCATCCATAGCTTCATCACCAACCCATTTGATTTTTTTCCTTTTGCCATTAAATACACCAGCACTTAACTAGTTTTTATGATAGAATCTATCTTTGGCCTTTTCGTTGTTGAGACAGACTCCTTCGCTCCTCTGCTATTTTATCCTCATGGTATGATCCTCAAGACGGACTAAATTAGGTGGCATGTTCTTGCTTTTCATGTCCTAAGCGTGGACCTTTGAAAACTTGCACAAAATTCCTCACAAGTTAAGCTGTGTGTCTTATGATTTGCCGTGGCACTAAAGTAGCCATCTTCTCTCACATTTGTCAATGTTCTTTCAACTGGAGTTCCTCTAATCTGGGGTTGTTTCTTTTTGAGACGTTATAGAAGCCACATTGGCAGTCAGGAGTTGGGCAGTATGGGCAAAGGGTTAACAGCACAGCTATTAGCTGGTTCTAGAACCCTGGGAACAAAGAGCATTTTTTAATTAGTCCCAACCAGAGATCAGCCAAGGAGACTGGCAACTACAGCAAGGTTGAAGACTAGCAAAGGTCAGAGTCTTGCCAGTGAGCAGGGGCAGCAGCCCAGAGGACAGGTCAGAGCTGGACAGACAGGGCTTTAATGTATGACCACCTCTCTAAATGGGCAAACAGTGAATGCAGTGTATGGTCATCTCCTCAGCTGGGCCAGAGGAACACACATAGATTGTGCCCCTCCATTGGCTTAGCTCATGATATGCCCCAAAGACTAAGACATTTCAATAGTAATTGCCCCAGTCTTTGTTTAGTTTCTACCACAAACTTTTAAATAGCTCCAGTCAAGAAACATTGTGGTTTTTCCCCTCTCATTGGACCCCCCTCATTCTCAGAAATTTTACTCACTTTCTCAGAAGGCTAAGGTTGCTCTTGTCACTCCTCCTCTATCTGCATCTTAACTCCTCATTGACAAAAGATGAGAATTTGAGAGTGACCACTTTCTTTTAACCTTTGATTACCATAGACCCCCAGTACCTTAGTCCCCAGGTAAAACCCATCTGGGCTGAGAGAGGTCTCTTCAAAGTCAGAGATATGAATTTCTGGGATTAAAAAAAATAATTGTTGGCCTAGTAAGATTGCATACACTTGATGCCTAGTTCAGGACCTGAGTTTGTTCCCACATGGTGGAAGAAAAAAGTAAAACTCTGAAAGTCGACTCCCACATGTTTACCATTATAGGCCCACATTTGTATACACACACACACACACACACACACACACACACGCATGCATATACACACATGCATACAGGCATGAATGTAAAACAAAATAATGAGTAAGGGGCTATATTTATTTTCATGTGGAAATTAATTGGGAGGAAAATTAGGGGTTGGGTCCTTACATGTATCAGCAGCTGATGCAGTAACAAGAGCAGAATCAATTGCAGAGTTTAGAGGGTAACATTTGAGTTGTGTTCACAGTGTGATAATATCCTTAATCAAGTACGATTCTTATGTGTGTTCTAGATGACACAAAGTACCCACCGTTTGTAATCACTGTGACTCAGTTTCCAAGTCAGTACAGCACATAATAATGCATAGCACTCCTCACGGAGAGGGTGGCTGATCTCTCTTTCTAAAAGTGAACCATCAATTTTATCTCATAGTGTCTCTAGCCTGGTGTGAGCCTGGTAGGACTGTCACCACATTATAGACAAGGAGGGAGAGTGACGATGACATTTGCTAACTTATCTGAGGTCACACAGCCGGGACCCAGACCCTGAGCTGAGACGTGAAGTCAGGACTCTTTGACTTTGCCCAGTCTTCCTAGTCTTTCAAGATGGACGGGGTGGGTTTACCTGATGATCTACAGCCTGGTGTAGTAGGGTAAGCATCTCTTTCAGTAGCTGCCTTCGTCTTTCCTGAGGTACCCATGCATCCCTTCACCCCCCTCTCAGGCTGCATGTCCATCGTAATGTTCCTTCCCATGGTGAGATCATTAATTCTCATCACCTTCCAGTGCCTGAGACATTGGTGGGCACAGATGGTGCTGCAGGCTGCATCTCTGGGGCTTTTTGAGGAGCGATTTCTTACTCCTTGAGCCCCATAAGGCAGTGCCAGATCCGAGAGCTACTGGGACTGAGGCACGCCTGTCTTCCCTCCTGGCCCTGGCCTCCAGCTTTGCGGAACAGATCACCATCCCATCACAGTCCTCTTGAGATGACCCGGAGGTCTCTGTCCACGGAAACCTGGGAACCTGTGCACTCTAGGCGCACAGAGATTTAGCGATTTAGAAATTTAATTTGGAGATCTAGAAATTCCCCTCTAGCTTGGGTTAAGCCTCTTTATTGAAACTTCATTTAACATGTGTGCCCTGGTAAAGAGCTAGAGCCTCGGTGTGCTGCGCTGTGTCAGGCAGTTTTCTGTCCTGATCACATTGTAGAGGAGGTAGTACTATTTTCTTCTTGTCTGTGAGGACACTGTATCTAGACAGGCTAAGGACCCTGGCCCGGGACCCGAGAAACACAACATTCTGAGCCACTAATCTCACTAAGTTAACTTTGAGGTTGAATATTAAATGGACAGGACAGTGTGCTGTGTGTAGTTTTAATTGCTACCACCTGTAGTGGTGGCCATAGGCCCTAGCTTCCCATGAGACCTCATATGGTTGTTATATTCTTCCTCTAAGGCATGGCAGAAAAGCCCTCTCTCTTTCCTTCCATCTGTCTTTTCCTCTTGGGACTTGGAAGTCCCGCCTGGACCTTCTGCCCAGCAATTGTCCCCTGGCTTTCTTTCTGAACAAATCAAGAGCCAGTTGGGGAACAAGACCTTACACCCCCTTCAACAGTGGAAGTCACATTAGGTATTTAGAACTTCCAGGGACTTAGTGTCACCAGTTAGAGGCTTTCATTCCTACTGGGAGGGATAGAGGAGATGGAATGTGGTCATCAGTGATCAGTGGTGAGAATGAGCTGAAGTGACACATGGACAAACGAACACCAGGTGACAGAACTACATTTCATACATTCCAGTTGCCATGAGGGAGTAAGAGCTTCTCCATGACCCTCCACCTTTCAGACTCCCTGTGAGCTCCGCTCCTCGGTAGGCTCTAACCTGGAACCACACTGGCAAGGGCCACAGGGACTTGAATTTCTGCACTGTTTGTATCACAAGCAAGCTAGGGAGGCCCACGGTATGCACAGTGGGAGCCTAATCCACAATGGGGCAGTGGAGAGAGTAAGCAAGGGAAGACAGCCCTCACACTTGGTTAGCTGGCTCAGCATCCTCTTCATCTTCTACCAAACCCGCCATCTTGTATGACCTTAGGGAGAAAGATGCTCCCCAACCACATTTTTCTGTATGCATGTGGTCTGCCCCTCTGCTATTTTAAAAAACATCCATGGCAACTAAGAGACCAGGATGACGGCAAACCCAAGTAGCATATTGGGCAATGCTTTGTACCCTTTTCAGGCTGGTACAGAGCTTCAGTCCCATGTCAATAATCTGCATAGACCTGCTCCCCAGGGACCTTCACCGAGGCCATGAAAAGGGTGTCTACCACCTTGCACAAGTTTGAGGATGTGGTACAGGCATGGATGCTGAGCCCAGGCTGTCTTCCATCCTCCCATAGCTTCTATTTTTAAAATCAATACATTTTATTTGGGGAACAGGTTTTGTTTTATAAACAAATTAATTGAAAGTAAGATAATTTCTGTATGCCCTGCCCCACCTTCATCCTTTACTTTCTTTTATTCTCAACATCTTGAAGTAATATAAACATGTGTAAAAAAATCATTGAACCAATATCAGTCTAGTGTTACAGTCCAGGGTTCCATTAGATTTTGGCTAATGTACCCACCATTACAGCATTACAGAAACTCATTCTGCTGCCCTAAAAATGCTGGGTTTGACCTTTTCCTCTCATTCCATTCTCTCGGGTTCTTGTCAATCAACAGGAGCTTTTCTGGGTCTGTAGTTCAGCCTTTTCCAGAAGACTGCAGTTGCTGATGGTACATCGGGCTACTGGGCAAGTAAGAATGAGGACAGCTTTTCTGAGCTCTCCTGCTGCTGGGAGTGTGAGTCTAACTGTTCAGCGTTCCTCAACACGGTCTCCTGGCTGAGCACTGCCACGTGCAGCTGCTTATAATTGCCCTAAGTGCCATTAGAGTGGGTTGTGAGCACCTGCGTTTGACAACTGAGAAGGCTGAAGTCTCGGGTGTATTACATTAGAATCCATGTGCTTGATATGGTCATAGCATAGAGCTGTCCAGGACAGCGCACCTTCTCTCAGAACTATCGTCATCACCTATTACCAGGGGCAGATTTGATGGTCATTAAGCTCATGGTGGTGACTGAACAATGCAGAACCGGTCTTGGGCTATTGTGGGCTTATTACAGTCAAATAGAGGACAGTGTTGATGAGCTATGGTATTTGTTTACTATTGGATATGGCACAAAGCTCATGGGAACATGGAAGACATAGTCGCAGGCATTTGAACACATGGTGGTGCTGTTTGGGGAGGTCTAGGACATGTGAACTTGCTGGAGGAAGTATGAGCAGGGGCAGATTTTGAGGTTCAAAGCCTCATGAAGAACCTAGTTCTCTCCATCTCCTGCTTTTGGTTCAAGATGTAAGCTCTCAGCTTCTAGCTCAAGTTCCATGCCCCTGGAACTCTACGCCCAACTAAACTTGTTCTTCTATAACTTGCCTTGATCATGGTGTTTTACATAACAGTACTAGAGAATTAGCTATCATGGTACCACAGTACACTGATAAGGGTACCCAGCAAGAAATGGGGGACCCCTTGTTCCTCACAGTCTGAATGCAAATTATGTTGCTGTAAAGTTCAGTCTTGGGAGGAGGAAGCAAAGACTTCCATCACCTCTCAGACAAGCCAGAAGCAGGACAGGAAATGCTCTCCGAGGCCTAGGGTTGGCATCTGTGCCTGGTGGCTGCAGTTGACCTCATGCTATATGACATGAGTCTTGGTTGTCAGCTTCTCTGGATCTGGAGTTAGTTAAAAGACTATGCATGCCTGTGAGGCATTTTCTTGATTAGGTTAATTAAAGTGAAAGGACCTACCCTAAGTGTTACCGTGCCTTCCAGTGGTGGCCCAGCTGTAAGATCAGAGGAAAACGTTTTTTTGTTCTTTAAACATTGCTTACCTTTGGGTCTCCTTAGTGAGTTCCTTTATTCTGTTTGGAAACTCATCTATGCTGCTGCTGCTGCTGCCGCTGCTGCCGCTGTCCCTGTTATGCCATCCTCTGCTGACATCAGGACCTAGTGTTTCCAGCCTTTTAATATGGACTGAAAAATCGATGGTTCTCCAGGAATCTTTTAGGCCTTCAACACCGGATTGTGACTACCGAGGCATTCAGCGTCACAGGCTGAGCAGTCACTGAGTTCTCAGCCTGTCCAGTGGGAAGAGAACTACAAGTTCCCTGTTAACCTATGCTCATTCTATAGGGTCTGTCCTATAGGAAGCCCCAATTGCCACACTAAGATGCTAAAATAGCCAGTGCCCAAATTCATGGCCCTTGTATCTTGGTTTTGGGGGAAAAAGTTTAAGTTACTTTCTTTGTATTTGAAATATTTTCCTTTCTTTAGTCTTCGATGTTTAAATTGCCTTCATAGTTTTAAATAATCACAAGCAAAAAATAAATCTCTGAAAAATCAGATTAATTCCAAGAACAGGAAAGGGGAAAAAAAAAGACAAAATTTAACCAACTAACAACTCATCTTGCCAGTTTAGTCTTCAGAGGCAGCTGGCCTTCCCCTACCCCCTCCTCACTGTCTGGGCCAATCCTCAGTATGCCAAGTTCACACACAGAAATGACACGATGTATGTTTCTATGCCTCCAAGTCCCAGGAGTGTTGGGAACCCCTGAGAGAGCGGCTTGTTTGCCTTTTAATTTCTTCTAGTGATTGTGAAATTTCCAATTGTTGTAGTTCAAGTATTTTATGAAAGATCCTAGAAACAAAACTATGATCCTAATTGAACTAAATGCATTTGGAGGCAGCGGAAGGCAAGGTAGACTTTAATCTGTTCCTCACCTCCCATGTATTCCCCTATTTAAAGGGAAGCTCTGTTTGGTCAACAGGACCTGGACACTTCCGAAGAGAGCTACATGAAGACGTTTCTGAACATAATAACCTGTCTGTACTTCTGTATTAAGCCAAAACCCCCTCTCTCTGCTCTCCTTTAATATTGGCCTTAATAGATACTACTAAGTTCTCTCTGTTACTGTTTTCTACTGGCCAGACTTTTTACCACTGTGACAGAGCATCTGACCCCAAAACTTTAGGGAGGTGTTGTTTGTTTTGGGTCACAGTTCATAGGTTTCAGATTCTTGTAGCAGGAAGGACACAGTGGGGCAGAACGGTCCATGTCATAGCAGACAGGAAGCAGTGATAGTGAGAACGCATGAAGGGCAGAGGGTGAGGTAGAGCCTTTGAGGACTCTACCACGTACTTTCTTTCCCACCCCTCAATGATCTACTCAAGTTTTGACTCCATCAAGGTAGTAATCTACCCATTAGATCAAAGAAGACAAGGTCCAGTCACTTCCAAGAGCCCAGCTTCAGGCAACTAGGCTTTCCACACAAGCCTGGGAAGGGTGTTTTTGTTTATTCAAGCACTTGCACAATGGATTGAGAAATACTTGCAGGAGTGAGGGTGGCCAGTCAGCTGGTGCCACGGGCTTTAAGAAAAGCTCTCTGTGAAGACAAGGAATGTAACAGGGGCAGGGGAGCCTAGAAAGACCCATCTAGGTTATGGTAGTGACATTTTCTATTTGAGTGACCTTGAGCAAATGATCAAGCCTCTCCCCATCCTCTAACTTCAGTAGAAAAGGACACCAAACTAGATGCTTAGGTCGGAGCTCTTCTAGGGTGACATATTCACTGATCTTTCAATAAACCCCTGGCTGTCAGCTATTAGAGGTCACACTGATGTGACCTCAAGAAGGGGAAGTCACAGGTAAATTCAGCTCAGACCGCTCAGACCCAGGATCTGTGACATTGCAGTGGTGTTGAAACTGCTGGTCTTTGGCAACCCTGCCTGACTTGTCCTATCTGTAGGAAATACTGAGAGCTGATACTGATAGAATGCTCGCCAGGGTGTGCACTGCTCCGAGTCCTTTTCATGTGCATCACATCACATGTGGTATGCATACCCTATTCCTGACCTTTTAAAATTGTAGAGCTCTTAGAGGTTAAGTGTGCTTTCAGAGTTGTAGAATCCTTCTAACTCTAGGAAATGCTATTGCTCATATTTTATTAGGGAGGACTTGGAGACTTTGAGGGAACAAGGGATTAGCAAAAGACGAGTCAGCATTGGTTCCTGCAGTACTGACAGGCTGGAAGAGAGGACTCCAGAGCCTCTGCATGGTTTCACCTACTCTTCTGCAGCCTTTGGACTTTATCTTGCACCTCTTCAGAGGCAGGAGGAGTGGGAAGTCTTTGCCCAGTGTCAGGTTGGGTCTGTTGCCAAGTTTATAGTTCAACTGGACTCTGTCTCATCAGGTTTCCAACATTTTCCCATGGGCCACTCAGATACAATTCAGCAAACCAACCTTATATTGCCTGGTGGTCGACATGGCGAGCTGAGCGAGTCCCTGTTGATTGACAATGAGGAGATTGTACTCACATTTATCTCTTGTGCTCCTATCTCAATTATTAGATCATGTTCTTCTTCTTAAGACTTCTTTTCTCTGCCCAAATCCAGTAAGGTTAGAAGAGAATACTGCCTTTTTAAGTGAAATCAGCTAGTTACACTACACTGGGTTGTCTACTGAGAAAAATTCTGTGGCTTGAACTAAATGTTTTCAAATATGGATTTAAAAACAACAACGAAACCCACAAACCTCCAAGTATGTGGCATTGCTTCTCCTTGCATGGAAAACTGTTCTGCCATTAAGGAAAACCTAATGGACTTATTTCCCACTCTGACTAATTCGTGTACAGTCAAAGTGAAAATAATTTAAATGAGCTGTGTTGTACAAATGGCACTCAACACAGACTCTTTAAAAATTAGTAAGGCATTTGTTTTAAATTGCGATTTGACCTTTTTGGGGTAAGAGTGTGTGTTGTAGGTTTAACCATTACTAACTAGTGTTAAAGACTGTAGTGCAGTTTGTCATTAACCTACGTCCTCAACCCTTAGTGATTTGAGGTGATCTCATGATGTACCTCAGGTTGCCCTCTACCTCAGGATCTGCCCACACCACACCTCTTCCTCCTTACTGCTGAGATCTTAGGGTTGGGCCTCTGTGAGCTGGCTATTCCATCTCCGGGAGACCTGGCTGTCATAGAACCTGGTTCCTAATAAACTGCTGAAGAAAACTTATCTGAATGAAGGCTCCTGCGTCTTGGCATCCTTCTGTGTCTGTCTATCTGCCTTTTATGAATGCAACTGTGAACAGGAAGTGTGCAAAGAGCACTGTGGGTCTGTCCCCACAGCATCTGGCTGCCCAAGAAGTGTTCCGTTTGTAGAGGCTGGCTACTTAGTGGTGGTGGCCATGTGGTAGATCAGGATCTTCTAGTCCAGGACTATGGACTAGCCCTGTCTGTGCCGAACACTTTCATGCTAGCTGGCATTTGTCTTTTTCTAGAATAGCAAGCGTAGGTGTCATGTGAGTTTGGTGACCAGTGTCCTAACAAAAATGATCATTTGCCATTCCTCTTAAAATAATGTGCACATTTCCATCATGGCCCCTGACATGCCCCTTCAAAGCACTTACCTCTGCCTGCACGATTCCTCCCCTTCTTGGCTGTGCTGGTGGTCAAGGTTACAGCCTTGTGTGCTAAGTGGTCTAACACTGAGTTAGATGGCCAGCCTAAAAGCAACTTTACTTAAAAAATATACTGTCTACGTTGTGCCCATAGTCCGTGTTTCTTGATAAAATGCAACCCTCTTACTTTTAAAAAACCAATACTTTTAAACAATTTTAAAGATTATTAAATCCTAATGTGCAACTGGGAGTAACCTTGGAAAAGATAAAAAAAAAATCAGTGAATCAATTATCTTTAAAAAAAGAAAGGCACAGACCATGGTGGACATGCTTTTAATGCCAGCCCTTAGGAGGCAGAGGCAGGTGAATTTCAGTGAGTTCAAGGCTAGCTTGATCAACAGAGTGAGTTCTAGCCAAGGTTACACAGTGAAATACTGTCTCAGCATCTTACAGGGAAAAGACAAAAGAAAGAATCTTACAGGGAAATTAATAGAGAGGAGAAGCAACTGGGGTCTGTGCAGAGGGACCAACAGGTAAGAGAAAGCAACTGAGAGATTGGGGAGAACAGAACGGGATGTTTGACTAATACTTAAGTGGATGCCAAGGACCAAGTTTAAAATCTCATTCATTAGGCAAGCTCAGTGGTGCACACTAGTAATTGCAGCACTCAGGAAGCTAAGGCAGGAGGATTACCAAGAGTTCATGGCCAACCTGGGCTATGTACTGAGTCAGCAAATGCTCAGTGACAAGATCATATCACGAAGGCTCCCCAAAAGTTAAATGAATCTCTTTTGCAAAATCATTAAAGGTTTTCTTCAAGCTATACACCTGTATTAACCATTATAAAGTTAAAGAAAAAAAAAGAAAAAAATTATACTATTGGTAGTGAACAAAATCATAACCTATTGTAAAGTCTGTTTTTATGATAAACTCTGTTTAAGAATATACACAGTAAAAATGGAAACCGTTGATTAAAAATGCTGTGGTATGTGCATATACTGTTATATATGCATATTTAAGAATTTCTGCTGGGGTCTGGAGAGATGGCTCAGTAGTTAAGAGCACTGTCTGCTCAGAGTTCTAGTTAATGGGTTCAGTTTCCAGAACCTACATGGTAGCTCACACATGTCTGTAACTCCAGGGCTTCTTACACCCTCACAGAGACATTCATGCAGGTAAAACACTAGTGCACATAAAATAAAAATAAATCATTTGTACACACACACACACACACACACACACACACACACATACATATAATGGTTATTGATAAAATGAAATTAGATTTTCTTTTTCTTAAAGAAATAAAAGGATTTGGGCATGGGAGCCAGTGAATCTCAGCTAAATGGAGTCTGAGCTTCTGTTCTGTTGGCATAGGAGAGTAACCAGGGTGGTACAGACAGAGGAGATTTATTTATTCTTTCTACAGAGGTCCTGCCATGTCCTCAGCCCCTACCCATTAGCAGACACAGTCAGGCCAGGTATTGGCCTTTAATCCAGACACTCAGGAAGCAGACAGAGTTGAAGCCATCCTGGTCTACATATTAAGTTCCAGACCAGCCAGCCAGGGCTGCCTCAAAGATAGATAGATAGATAGATAGATAGATACATAGATAGATAGATACATACATACATACATACATACATACATAGAGACATACATACATATGTATATACATACATAGATACATACAAACATACATACATAGATACACACATACATACATACATAGATAGGCAGATACATACAAACATACATACATACATACATAGATACACACACATACATAGATATATACATACACAGATACATAGATAGGTACATAAATACATATATACATAGATAGATAGATGCATAGATAGATAGATAGACAGACAGATACATGGGTACATAGATATACACATGCACATATATATGTACATAGATACATATATAGAGAGATAGATAGATAGATAGACAGACAGATACATGGGTACATAGATATACACACACACATATATATGTACATAGATACATATATATAGAGAGATAGATAGATACATAGACAGACAGATAGATAGATAGATAGATAGATAGAGAGATAGAGAGATAGAGAGATAGAGAGATAGATGGATAAGTAAGCAAGTAAATGCAGTCCTTGGCCCGAGGCATAAAGCAGCATGAGAGACAGAGAGAGGTTGGAGCTGGTAGTGGCCATGAGGGATAGGACACCTGGTAGAAGTCCTGGTGAGTGAGCATGAATTATGGAAAGACACATGTCAAACAGAAGGAATGGGATATGTAAAGACTCATGTGCAGTCACAGACATGAAGGCCAGACAAGTGACTTGACCTAGAAGCCATGCTGTGGCCAAGTGTGTCATGTTAAATATGGAAAAGCCTCAAAGTGGAGATGATTCATCACCATAGAAGGGTCTGATGGAATCTGGAGAGGCTGTGGGGGAATTCAGAGTGTGGCAGTTTGCTTTAAAAGCACCATGATGCCTATGGCCTGTGCCCACTTGAGCTATAAGTGAGGTGGTTTTGTTTGGGATGTAGACCAACACTTTCTGTTTCAGCAAACAAAAGTTTATTTGCATTTTCTTTAGGAAAAATATGTAATTGACACATCAGACTTATTTTTATAATTTAGGGGAAAGATAAAGACTTCCTTTTAGTATTAATTATAGAATACCTTAATCCAAATATAGGAAGCACAATGTTAACCAATATTTGGGAGCCAGGCATGGTGGCTGCGTGATCGTAATGCCAGAACGTGGGAGGCAGAGGCAGGAGATTAATGCATTCAGGATTAGCTTGGGCTACACAGTGAGCCCCTGTCATCTGTGCTTTGGGAAATTGTGAGGGGTGGCATGTGAAAGCGAGATTAGTAGGTCTCTTCCAGGTAGGAGTGTCAGGAAAAGACTCCTTCATATAAGCTTAGAGGAGAATTTGAAAACAGCAAACATGCTAGCAACTGCTAAATTAAATAGAGGGCCATCAGATGTTCCTTAAATCAGCGTTTTAACCCATGTGAGCTTAAAAGTGTCTATAACAAGAGGCTGGGGGAGGGGCAGAACATTTTTGTTGCAGAAATGATGAAACTTGAGAAGGCACTAGCAGTGAGGGCTGACCTCTGGCTCAGCTAGGGTCCTCAGACATGCTGACCTACTGTCTTCCTTATTTGTCCATTACTATTACTTCATCCTCACTACCTTAGAGACTCCCAAGCTGGCTCAGCATCCCTCCAACCCCATGGGAGCAAGATGGCAGATTCAGATTTTTATGCTCTCACTTCAAGGGATCCCTTCCTTCCGTGTTACTCACACACAAATCCTGGCATTTACCTGCCTCACACTCGAGAATCACAGTCAGAGTCCAGGCTTAGGTTGGGGAGTGAAGTTTTAGCTATGGGTCTTTAGGAGATGAATTAGTGAGCTCTGTGCCTGGGGCTTGAACTTTTCCCTGTCCTCGAGCAAGGTAGGTGAGAGGTGGCATAGATTAAAGTGGCCAGTCAAAGGTCAGTGTCCACTGAGTCCCACAGGAGGGCTGGCTGTCAGCAGATCACCATGCAGGGCAGCCTCCTCTCAGGTTTACTCATTAACCTCTGATTCGTGGCCTTTCCTCTATTTGGCTTCTCCTCAGCATGGAGAAATTATTGAGGTATGCCAAAGTAGTTTCCTTGCTCCCCAGGAGCCCCCTGCAGTGAACTATGTCTGCATAGGTCACATCTTGGAATGCACACCTCCTGCACATGCAGAATTCATCTACATAGTTGCATACTCTGTACTAACACTCAGAGCCAATAGAGACAATACCTAGGTTTATCAGAAGCACTTAACTTAGTGTCTGCTCAGCCTGGGTACAGGTGAGACACTGCCCAGGAGGACAAAGCTCAGGGGCTGGACAAGAGAGATGGAGTCCTTCATACCCATGAAATCACTCTTACACTGTGGGGACAGAGAAAGCTTGTGTAGGTTCGTGATCTCAAGCCTACTAGAACGAATGCCACAGATCCACAGAAGGACAGCTAGCTCCTGAAGTTTCCCCAGGAACTGCCCAGCCAGGGTTTAGCCTGGTGTAGTTAATGATGCTTAGCATTCTGCACGAGATTCAGCGATTCGGTGAAGAATGTGTTGTCTGTAACGTACACTGTTGCCAGGTCTGTGACTTGGAGTAAGTTTGCAACCAGTCTGTGCTGGAGATCTCGACTGAACGAGGGTGGTAATTGAAGTTCTGAAATCCAAGACTGTGAGGGATTCACCCAGAAATCAGGGTTGGGACATATAGAACATCTAGAATAGGGGTTCACTGAGACCAAGCGTTCCGTGGACAGCAGCCTGTATCATGCCCTTCTTGCAGGCTCAGGAAACTTACACATCACTACTAGGAAGACAGGTTGGTTTATAGCAGTCCACATTCGTCATCTCTATCTCCCACAAATACCGGCTCTCACACATTTGTACACACGAACACACACATAAACAACACCAGGGTTTAGGGTTAGCTGCCCTAAAGTCTTTTAGGACTCTGGAGAGATGAGCTAGGGTCTGGACATCGTCTGGGGCTGTGTGACACATGGTCCCAGAAACAGAGATCACAGAAAGCTGTACACCATGGGGTGGAGGCACAACCCTGCAGCGAGGGTCAGAGGTCCAGTTCTCACATTTGTTCAGGCTCCTGCTCAGAGATGTTTCTTCCCCGTAGGAGGCCTGATCTGGCTTCTATTATGACATGGCATAAACCAAACTATGTTCTCCCCACTCTCCAGCACTCAATAGAACATGGAAGTTGTCATTTTGTGTCCTGAGGTCTCTCCATGTGTTGATTAGTTTTATATCAACTTGACCCAAGTGAGAGTCATTTGGGAAGAAGGGATTTTGAGAAAATGCTCCCTCCAGATTGACATGTGAACATGCCCGTGATAAATGTTTTGAATTGATGATTGATGTGGGCGGGCCCAGCTTACTGTGGGTGGTGCCATGTAGAGGGCCAAAAGTTCTTGTGCACACAGATAAGCATTGGAGAAGTCAGGAAAGAAGATGTCGTCTGTTCTTCCGGAATGCTGGGACAGAGTGTGGTTTACAACCTGATGATCTTTGCTGTCTGAAGAGCCAGGCTTCACATATATCCCCCAGAATTTATGTTTTATCTATCCCAGAACCTTTCCACCTAAATCCTGAGCATTGCTTCTAGGTCATAAACCCATCCTTATGAGAGATGTCACTTGTGCTTTACAACAGCCGAGGTGACTTCCTGACAGCCACAGGCATTATGTTCACTTCATTCTTTCTCCCTAGACCCTAAATCTTGGGCACTATCTCTGAGTTGACAGTAGCCATCTTTGTGAAAGAAGCCAGATTTACTTTTTGTAAAGAATCACAGTGTAAACATGTCTTGATCTCTGTTATAGTAACGGGATTGAGTTCACTGTTATCAGAAGACTTTCTCTCCCCAAAATTGTGCTGTGCTTAAATATGGCTGAAATTAGTCATCTGGTGTCAGATTCCTGAAGCCTGAACCAGTGATAGCTAACTAAGTCAAGCTGAACCGGGTCTTATTCTTACCTCACTGGGACTGCTTCCCTGCTGGCCATAAAACCCACAGGAACTCATATCACTCCTGGGATGGTGGTCCTGGATCCTACAAGAAAGGAGGCTGGGCAAGCCATGGGCAGCAAGCCAGGAAGCAGCACCCGTCCATGGTCTCTGCATCAGCTCTGGCCTCCAGGGGCCTGCCCTGAGTTTTTGTCTTGATTTCCTTTGATGATGGATTGTGTCGTAGGAGTATAAAGTATAAGCCAAACAAACTCTTTCCTCACCAAGCTGCTTTGGTCATGGTGTTTTGTCACAGCAATGGAACCCTCACTGGGACACCCACCAGGAACCAGCTGAGCTGCAGACACTCCTGAAGATGTCAGCTGGGCCTTCTCTCACCAGGTTCAGTTCAGAGGTCACCTGCTTGGAGAGAGTGGCAGTCATACCAGTGTAGGACCCAGGCCAAACAGGGATCTCAGCCCAGATGTCACCTATTTCCTGCATTCTGACCAACCCATTGTAAATCTAGGCTACTTTAAAATCCTCATTGGGTGTCATTAATTTCCCTAGGGACCTCAGGTAAATATACCTGTATGTACCACTTCATAGTGAGCATGCCCGGGGCAGGCGAGTGAGATGCAATGTAGGCTTCCCAAACCTTCTCTGAGATGTTGCTCCAGATCCATCTTTCCCTGAGAGTTCCAGCCTTTTGGATTTCTGTAGAAGCTTTATTGTGTAGCATAGTTGACTCTCTTCTTAGCTACTGATGATCAGCCCAGACTCAAGTTGGTCTCCCCTCCCAGGAGGCTGCAGGGTGCAGCTGGAAGCCCCAACCCTCTAATCTCAACTTGATTTTCCAATGAGTGCTCCCATCTTGAAGTCACCTAGGGCCCTAGACCCTGACCACATGAGGACATTCTTAGCTCGCCAAACATTATAAAGGGCTTAGGATATTTTTTGTTTCTCGCCTAGAAATGGGTTATAATATATATATCTATAGATATATCTATAGATATAGATGTTGATATAGATGTTGTAAAATATGAATATATCTATATCTATCTATATCTATATATAGATATATATTCATATTTTACAACTTTGATATAGCTTAGATTGTTCTTTTCAATATCCACTGCCTGTTCATCTTATTCCCATTCCCTGTGACACCCTCCTAGCCTTCTTATCCCTAAAGTGAGCATCCAGACAACTCTCATATTGTACAGAGACAAACTAAGGGAGGAAGGATTTGTTTTCGATTGTAGCCTCAGAGGTGTCAGTCCACCACAATGGAGCAGAACAGCTCACGTTATGTAGACAGTAAACGCAAAAGGAGAAGGCCAGCACTGTGTTGGCTTCCTCGTCCCCACCTTTTATTTTGTCTGGGTGCTCCTCTATGGGATGTGTCACCCACATTTAGGTGAGTTCAGTTAATCCCCTTTGAGGAAGACCCTTCTCTCACACAGCTGTGCTTTGATGGTTTCTCCTAGGTAAATCTAAATCCAGACAAGTTGACAGTGGAGAATAATCATTACACTTGTGAAGTGCATCTAAGAAGGCCCACCGCATGAGAAGGAAGAGAAGGAGGAGAGAGAGAGGGGGGGGAGGAGAGACAGAGAGACAGAGAGAGGTTGCCCCAAGACTCCATGCTACAAACATTGAAGCTTCATTCTTTTTGCTATCTATATCATCAGTGTTCTGGATTCTATCTGTTTATTTTTTGATGTTTGTTTTATATTTATTTATTTTTATTTTCTGTATATGGGCATTTAGCTTGCTGGTATGTCTATGAACCTGTGCATGCCTGATGTTCACTAAGAGCAGAAGATGGTGTTGGAGTCCCTGGAACTGGAATTACAGATGGTTATGAGCCACCATGTGGGTGCTGTGAATCAAACTAAGATTGCCAGCCAAGAGTAGCCTCTGCTCTTTACTGCTGAGCCATCTCTCCAGCCCTGGGCCTTTAGAGCTTCCTAATAGATTAGCAGTCTTCTGGGTCCACCGGTTCCCACAATTGTGCATTTTACACGAGTATGGGGTGAAAGGCTACTCATTGTATGATGTCCCTCTGACCTCACAGCCAGCAGCATGGCGGTATGTAGGTTTGGCTGTAGTTGGTTAAATATCCACTGGCTGGAAGCCAGCAGATCCACAGGGCCTGAGCAGAAGTTGATTTTTTTTTCTTTAAGAACAAGATGTGTGTCTTTGTGGCTCCTTTACACATGGAAGGTACAAGTTGTTCACTCAATTGGTCCCAGCAGGAGGATGTCACATTCCTGGAATATCAGCTGACACCCAAAGGTGACACACTTTTTATCCTCAGTGGCACCATCTACAAGTGATTTATTCATCCACTGCTAACAAATGGTGTATTGTTGTAAAAGTATATTGTGGGCTGGCACCGCAGTGCCCCCAAGATATCTGGTAGGTATCGTGCCAGAAACACACATCCCAACTCCGTGGTGGCCCAGTGTCTCTAGCCACCGCACACTCTCCCAAAGTCAAATCATCACAGGAAAGAACACATAACCCAATAACCTCTGATCCAATAGATAAGAAATAATTGCCCACCTAAGCATTCAAAGCCCTGTACACATCCACCCCTTAAGAACATTCATAACAGCCTGTAAATACACAGAGTGGAATCTTTACATTGGCCTCCATGATCTCTCCACGGCAACTTCCCTGCCAGTCTCCTTCAGTCTCCAGTCTCCTTCCATTCTAGTCCTCCTCTTCCCTCAAACTTTTCTCCCGCCCATCCTTCCTCCTTGTCCAATGACGCCTCCTTCTATCTTGTACCTGCCTCACCTGTGTGATATCATCCCACAGTGGTGAGCCTTGATGGCTGCTGATCTAGGTCTTAAGAAGGCTGCTCAGAGCTTTGGATACTTCTGGGAGTAGAGAGCCAGCCCTCTTCTCCTCTCTGGATTCAATGTGATTGACAATGGCCATGGAGGGATTGGTCAGGATGTGAAGGTAGGAGGAAGAGGAGATTATGGGCTTTTCTGGTGAGGACTCAGAAAATTGAGAATTGCACAGGCAAGCTCTCCTTGGGGTTGACCCCTCTGGCTGGTGGGACATTCTTAGAGGCAAAATGTTAATTGACCCCCAACTCCCATCTTTCCTCATTCTGCCTATTTAAATGGACTTTTCTGAAGTGCTACCAGATCCAGACACTGTGATAGCTACTGTCTGGAAAATGTTCTTTATAAAAGTCTTCCCAGTAGCTATGACCATAGTAATGGGGAAACTCAGGAGACGTTCTGGGTTGGATCTAGTGTAGAAAGGACATTGATTTTGTAGACACTGTCTTTCCTTTGGCTTTACTTCCGGCCACCGGCCACTTCCTGGTGGCATTGCAGTGACCACAAGCTCCAGGCTCATGGCCTACTAAGTTCAGAAATTCCCAGTCAAGGTTTCAAGGTAGGGTATTTTCTCATTGGGTTAGCTCAGTCATATGCTCATCTCTGAACCGAGCATGTTAAGCTATTAGAAGTTGGATTTGCCAGGCCAACTCAAATCTTAACTCCTGTGTGGGAGGACAGGATCAGCTCCAAGTCACACGGACTGGATGGAGGGGTTGGTTCCGTCTCTAGGATCGAGAGGCCTCTGCTATGAGCAGGCTGAGTGACTATGGATGCCAACAGGGCCCTCAGGGGTGTTGATTGATACTGGAATAGAAAAAGAAGTGATTTTCAGCCTCTAGGCAGATCTCTAGGGCAAACGTGTCAAAGCGTCTTTTATTTGTTTTCAAATTATGATCACCAAGTTCCTCAAAATTCCACAAGCAAAACTCATCAAGTAAGCTAATAGTCCCCCAGAGATGTTCACACTGGGATAGAACTGGGGTTAAATGGTGCCCTGCCTGGGAGTTTTGGACAAACAGTAAGCAAGTCAGAAGGCAGTTCCAGAGCAGTGCCAGGAGGTGTCGGCAAAGAGCCGAGCTGAGGTTCCGTAGAGCTTGCTTGCCCAGCAGACTTGCTGCAGTTTCCCTAGAGCAGCAGCAAACAAATATTTATGTAGATAAGGATGGGGTCGGAAGAACGTTCTGTGCAGAAGGAACAGCTTTGCCCCAGGGCGATGCGATTTCGGAACCAAACAACATCTACACCAAAGACAGGGGAATGTTCTTATCCTCTCCTGCCCGGAGGCATCTCCAGTGACACCTGTTTCTCCTTGGGTATCTTCTGGCTGTGAATGCCTATTCTCCCTGTTATTTTGTTTTTTTCCCCTTCAACCTTTTATCTCCTTTCATTACTTTCTGGATCCCAAAGAGCAACTGAAGGGCCATACCATCTGACTTCTGCCAGCCCAGAGTTGTCAATAGAAAATATCTGTCCCTCCCAGACCTGTTCTGTGGCAATGGCCTCTGTTACAACAGAATGCCCTCCCCAAACAGCCATTACCCTTCAGGATTCCTACTCATGCTTCCCTGCCTAGCCATCAGGAAGCTGTCTTGTTTTCCTCAAGTTGGCCAGCAGATGGCAGGTTCTTCCCAGTAATGCAGGAAGGCTCAGTAGACTCAGAACTGCAGTACAGAATCCAGTACTGAAAACCCAGACCCCTGAGTCACAGGGCCAGAAAGAGGGTACTGCCACCAATCCACAGGGCTCCGCCTACATCCCCAGCCCCCTTCTCTTCCAGCTCTCTCCGTTTCTGGGCTTGTCTTCAAAGTCAGCAGCAGCTAAATTACTCAGAGCGAATTCTTTAAAGTAGGGCACAGTCACTCTGCAGCCCAGGCTGGTTTCAAACTCACTGTGTGGTCCAAGCTGGTCTTGAACTTGCAGTCCTCCAATTCTAACTTTCATGTGGCTGGGGTTATATGTACGGGGCACTATGTCAAACAGGTAAGTCTCAAAAGAAAGTAGTTTTCACCCATGTGATACTCTGGTGCCAACTCTTTGAACTCAGGGCTGGGTCTAGAGGCAAAAGCTTTCTTTCTTTCTTTTTTTCTTTCCTTTTTTTCTTTATTACCTTGAGTATTTCTTATTTACATTTCAAATGTTATTCCGTTTCCCGGTTTCCAGGCCAACATCCCCCTAACCCCTTCCCCTCCCCTTCTATATAGGTGTTCTCCTCCCCATCCTCCCCCCATTACCGCCCTCTCCCCAACAATCACATTCACTGGGGGTTCAGTCTTAGCAGGACCAAGGGCTTCCCCTTCCACTGGTGCTCTTACTAGGCTATTCATTGCTACCTATGAGGTTAGAGTCCAGGGTCAGTCCATGTATAGTCTTTAGGTAGTGGCTTAGTCCCTGGAAGCTCTGGTTGCTTGGCATTGTTGTACATATGGGGTCTCGAGCCCCTTCAAGCTCTTCCAGTTCATTCTCTGATTCCTTCAACGGGGGTCCCGTTCTCAGTTCAGTGGTTTGCTGCTGGCATTCGCCTCTGTATTTGCTGTATTCTGGTTGTGTCTCTCAGGAGACATCTACATCTGGTTACTGTTGGCCTGCACTTCTTTGCTTTATCCATCTTATGTAGTTTGCTAACTGTATATGTATGGGCCACATGTGGGGCAGGCTCTGAATGGGTGTTCCTTCTGCCTCTCTTCTAAACTTTGCCTCCCTATTCCCTGCCAAGGGTATTCTTGTTCTCCTTTTAAAGAAGGAGTGAAGCATTCACATTTTGATCATCCATCTTGAGTTTCATGTGTTCTGTGCATCTAGGGTAATTCAAGCATTTGGGCTAATAGCCACTTGTCAATGAGTGCATACCATCGTGTTTTTCTGTGATTGGGTTACCTCACTCAGGATGATATTTTTCCAGTTCCTCCATTTGCCTATGAATTTCATGAAGTCATTGTTTTGATAGCTGAGTAATATTCCATTGTGTAGATGTACCACATTTTCTGTATCCATTCCTCTGTTGAAGGGCATCTGGGTTCTTTCCAGCTTCTGGCTATTATAAATAAGGCTGCTATGAACATAGTGGAGCACATGTCTTTTTTATATGTTGGGGCATCTTTTGGATATATGCCCAAGAGAGGTATAGCTGGGTCCTCAGGTAGTTCAATGTCCAATTTTCTGAGGAACCTCCAGACTGATTTCCAGAATGATTGTACCAGTCTTCAATCCCACCAACAATGGAGGAGTGTTCCTCTTTCTCCACATCCTCGCCAGCATTTGCTATCACCTGAGTTTGTGATCTTAGCCATTCTCACTGGTGTGAGGTGAAATCTCAGGGTTGTTTTGATTTGCATTTCCCTTATGACTAAAGATGTTGAACATTTCTTTAGGTGTTTCTCAGCCATTCAGCATTCCTCAGCTATGAATTCTTTGTTTAGCTCTGAACCCCATTTTTTAATAGGGTTATTTGTCTCCCTGCGGTCTAACTTCTTGAGTTCTTTGTATATTTTGGATATAAGTCCTCTATCTGTTGTAGGATTGGTAAAGATCTTTACCCAATCTGTTGGTTGTTGTTTTGTCCTAACCACAGTGTCCTTTACCTTACAGAGGTTTGAGGCAAAAGCTTTCAATCACAGCACGTGGGAGGCAGAGGCAGGCGGATCTCACAGCCAGGGCTTGTCAAAAAAAAAAAAAGAAATCCTAACACATTCCATAAATATCCCCATTCCATCCCCCCATTCTATCCCCTTGTCTCATCTAGATAATTTTGTGGACTCCAGCCATGTTGGTCGGTGTTGGAAGCAACCTCACAGATTGCCAATCTGGAAGCCGACCTGTCGTCCATGTGCCTGCAGGCTAGAACAGAAAGAATTATACTAATGGGAATTTAGCATTTTTCCTTTATCATAATGGAGGTGACCAAATACATCATATTCGTGACCCTCACAAGGACGGCATCACCGATGAACATTCCCCAACCTCATTTGGTTGTCCCAGTTTTCACAAACCTCCCTTGTATCGATGCTTTAGACCCTTAGTGGTCATTGGACCTCCTCAATTGTGTTGCTCAGAGCACAACACAGTAGATTATATCTCATAATATCCAGCCTTGTTTTTTTTTTTTATCATAGCTCTGTTTTAGTATAGTTAGTTATCTGTAATTCTATATATCGTGTCTTGGACAGTACAAAAACAAAACAAACCTACTTTGAAAATACACTGGAGTATTGAAGAGGCCCACGGCATGGGAAAAGATTGATAATAATATTCATCTAATTCTGATAGAGGAATCCTCACTCTGGCAGAAGAGGTGTCACACTTAGAACTCCACCAGCGGCTTTCAACAGACTTGTCTGCAATTTGGATCTAAGACAGAAGAGGAAAAGACCAGAGGGACAGGCAAACCTCAAACATGGGGGGCTGGTAACTCTAACGACCCATGTCCTGCTTCCAAACTTCCCGTTCTGTGTCATGCCCCCCTCCTGGCTATAGCTGTTAAGCTCCCAACTATGTTCCACGGAGGCCATTTTCCAGCGGATGCTTATCTTGCTGCTGGGAACTTTCAGACACCAGCCCAGGACCTGGCCCTTTCCTAGATAGTGCATCTAGCAGTTGACAAATCCTTTTATTTCAGACATCTTTGGGCTTATGATCTTTAGTTTAGTTGTATACAGTTAGAATTTTTAAAAGGATGAGAAAATATAGCAGGGCTTCCTTCCTTCCATCTTTCCTTCCTTCTACTCCCACTTTCTCCTTTTTTCCCTGCCTCTCTGCCTTCCTCCCTCTCTGCCTCTCTGGCTCCCTGCCTCCCTGCCTCCCTGTGTCCCAGCCTCTCTGCCTCTCTGCCTGCCCCCTTTTTCCTTCCTCTTTTCTTCCATCCTAAGATCTTGCTTTGTATCCCAGGCTGGCCTCAAACTAATGATCTTCCTGACTGGTTCAGTCCTTCTTGCTGAGATAGGGGTGTACCACCATGCCAGGCTACAGCCAGGATGCCTGACTGTTCTTCTTGTTCTGCAATGCATTCTCCTCTATTTCATTCTCCCAGGCATGCTCCACCCTCCGAGTCTCTGCTCCCTGATCTTGGATGAGCTCAGATGCTCAGTGAGGTGGGAGCTCATCCTGTCTGCTCCTTCAGGCAGAGATCTACACCCCCTCTGTACCGCTCTGCTTCAGAATCTGACCTCAAGATCCAATGGGTGTAGCACCAAAGATACTGTCTTAGTAGAAATCCATCCGTGAAGATAAAGGTAAATTGGGCATCCTCCTTTGGTAAGCTTGCCATATCTGGGTCTGTTTGGAAGACTCTGAAAAGCAGTCTGGCTGGGCTCAGGAGGCATCCTGAGGCTGTATTGAAGATCAAGCAAAGGGCTTTATAAATGTCAAGCGATATTATTAGCAGCAATTTGCATTCACAGAGAAGGGAGGGAGGGCACGAAGCGAGGTACTCCAGGCACCTGTAAAGAGAACCTTCCCACAGCCAGCCTGCTCCTCTTGAAGTGTCCATTTCACACCCAATTGTCTGGTGGCCACATTTCCATCTCCCTTCAGGGTACGGAGGAAAACATCAGGTTTACTGGCGGCAGAGAAATCCAACCAAATTTCTGCAGGAAATGTAGACACCAGAAGCAGCCAGCAGAGGGAGGGATTGGCAGGGATAAGCAAAGCAGAGCCCTGACAGGTCTTAGAGATCTGGGGCCCTGTGGTCTCTGCAGAATATGCTCCAAGAACCCCCAATGGAAGCCTGAGACAACACCTGGCCCTGGGCCCTCTGTTATTTGACACTTTCCCCTCTATCTTCACATGAAAGATTTAAATGTAGGAGTTAGGCACAGTAAGAGAGTAACCACAAAAAATAATAAGATATAACAATTCACACACAGCTGTTGCTGTGTGTCCCTAGAGGCCAGTCATGCTTGGTAGACGTCTTAGGAGATGTCTGATAGCACTCGAAGGTTAATCAAGGTGTGCTGTTTCTAAGGTGGGGACTCTTGTCCTTCTGAACCCATTCAAGACCACCCTGTATCCATCTATAATGTTGTGACTGGTTGCCTGCTCTGGGCAAGGTACAAAAGCCACCAAAGAATCCACTAAACCCATTACCTCTAGGTATGTAGTGCTCACTATAGAGTCCTATGCACAAGAGCGAGCTGTTAGTTATAGTCTTGGACTGAGCATTTGTTTACTGCAAGGCAAGGGGAGAACTCAATTTGTCCCTTAATTTCTGTTAAATGAATGAATGAACAAATGAACGAATGAGATTTTCTGTTTTGTAGTTTGGTTTCCTACTCCCTCTCTCTCAGCCCATACAGTTGTCTTCTCAGTGGGAACACGGGGCCAGAAATGTACAGGGTCTAGAGTGACAGTACAGAGATGTAGGCATTGACCTCAGCTGGGTTGACCTGTGCTGGAGCTACTGTGGGAGACCTCTGCTCTTCCGTTTCATCAAGCAATGGGATGGGGGTTGGAGGAAGATTCATCTCCTCATAGGCAGTGGTATGCTGGGACAAGCTGGAGGCAAGGCTAGGCCAGCCTAGCCTTATGAGCTCCAACACTCACTGCAGGCGCCTGGTGTCTTACAGATCAGTCCTGGGATGGGGCAGTGCCCTTTAATGTGGGCCTGAGGGAATGTTGGCTCTCTCAGAGTTCCCTCCTCAGGTGTGGTGGGAGTGGCAGTTGAATGGGGCAGTTGGAGAGGAGGGCTCCCAGCAGGTGGGACAAGGGAAAGGAAACCTGAGGTCCACAGAGGAGGAAGCTAGGTAAGAAGGGCCAAGGGGCCGTGGCTTCTGGTCACTCTTCCTCTCTCTTTCATCGTAGGAACTTGCTTTCCCCTGTGCAGATAAAGCTCATCTCTGTTGTAACTCATGGCCTCTGTTTAGTCGTGAGGGGCCTTTGTCACCCATCTTTAGGTAAGACTGCGCCGCACATGTATGACCTTGTCTGCCCTTGTAGGAAGAAGCCATGGCTTGGGGTTTCCAGAGATGAAAGGGGCCTGGGACAGCCCTAGTTTTGGAGCCTTGTGGAATGTAAGAGAAAAAAAAAAAGAAACGAGACAGGATTTGAACATCTGTGACACACGGAAACCTACACTGAATAAATTAGTCTTTCAGATGTGCATACACACAATCTTAGTTCAGGTTTCATTGCTATGAAGGGACACCATGACCACGACGGCTTTTATAAAGGAAAATGTTTAGTTGGGGCTGCTTACTGTTTGAGAGGTTTAGTTCATCATTGCCATGGCAAGGAATATGACAGCATGCAGACAGACATGGTGCTCGAGAAGGAGCTGGGAGTTTCACATCTGGACCTGTAGGCAACAGAAAGAGACTGAGTGCCACACTGGGACCTCAAAGACCGCCTCCACAGTGACACACTTCCTCCAACAAGGCCACACCCACTCCTTATGGACCGAGCATTCAAACACATGAGTCTGTGGCAGCCAAACCTATTCAGACCACCACACAGAGGCACATGTGCACGCTCACAGAGCACTGTTCACAATTTAACCGAAAGATCAGCCTTTTTTGAAGGGAGACCTTGAATTCACGTGGCACGACTGTGTGGTTCTCACAGGTTTACCATGGGAGCTCTTTTCTTTGCTCAGTCGTGGTAGGACCATCTCTATGTTAGTGGGTGACCTTCTTTGGTGAGCTACCATTTTAGGGTTGAGAAGACTTGAATAGACCTCCCTTGGCCTCTGTGCTGCTTATCTGTGGCCCGGCCTTCACTTGGCCCTCCTTCCACCAGCCCCCAATTCTGATGCCAACTCCTCATCACTCAAGATTAGCATTGTGGGCTGGCTAGCCATAGGGTGCTGGGGACAGCCAATATGACTGACTAATAAGAAGCAGGGGCAGACCTGAGGAAAGTCACCTAAAGGGTCTCCTCTGAATGGAGGTAGCTCAGGTCTTGAAGGCAGTTCGGAGGTGGGATATGAGACATCAGACAGTTTACACTAATAATGGACTTATTGGTCTGGGGTGTAGTTCAGTAGCATGCGTAAAGTCTTGGATTCAATCCCTAGCACCAGAAAACGAGATGGGGCTTGGCAGGGAGAGGCATGGAGGGAGAGAGGGAGGAAAGGGGCAGAAGAGGGAAGAAAGGAGGAAGACAGGGAGGGAGACAAGAGAATTTATGGGGAGAGATGAGGACAGTGGCTTTTATCCTGGGAGGGTTTTCAGGTAAAAGCTGCCCCCACAAAGGATTGATGGAGTACCAAGGCAGGTGGCCATTGTAGACGTTAAGCAACACCAGAATTCAAATCTGGAATGTGCCCTTGTAAGAGGTCTGAGTTAGAGAGGCAAGAAGGAGTGTGAGAGAGCACAGGAGTGGGCGTAGAAGATGTTTCCTATAAAGCTGCCCTCTAGACGTCTTTTCTCCTCCCACTTTGAACAGAGTCAAGGACAGAGGCAGACAAAGCCAGTACGAGGGGAGCAGCAGTGCTCTTGTGACCATAAAGGTTAAGCAACCCAGAACCTCAGAGCCTGGGGCCTGAGGCAGAGCTGCAGGCTGTGGCGCAGCAGAGCACTGTGCCTGCTTCTTGCAGGGTCTGATTATAGCTATGAGAGCTGTTGGGATTTTTGGCAAAGCAGGAAGTCCGTTTTTTTCTTTTTAAGTGCTACTCTTAATACATGTTTTTTACAACTGAAAAAAATAATCAACTATGCAGATCATATAAAATGGACTTCTAAATTGTCTACGCTTGTGCTCTTTGCTCTAGGTAGAACACTCTCTGCTTCTGCCTGCCCAGCATCTTGAAGTTAGGTTAGGATCCCTAACCCGAATGCAGCAAGGGGCCCAGAGACCGGTTCACAATCTCTTGCCGGTCCTCAGGAACGATGGCCGCAGGGTCCCTAACTTATCGAGCTTCCTTCACACACCCCCCTTCACACACACACCCCACGCCCGTTCTATCAGAGCCGCTCCTGCTTCTCTGTGACTGCTGGCAAGCAGATTCCTCACTCTAGGCAGCTTCTTGCTCCTGCCAAAGGATGGCACGCCAGACGGGAGAGAGACGTTAGCCAAAGCACACTTCCTGATTTGAAGACTCTCACTCCCCCTCACCCCCGGCTGCCAATTTTAGTAAAATATCATTCCAGCTGCAGAGCTTCCAGGATGTCTTAGGAAACCATAACTCGGCAGGCCCGGGGAGTGTTCAAGGAAACAACTTCCCAGCACCAGTCTCCTACGTATGGCCTGGTGCTGGGCATTGTGGGATGTTTGACCTCTTAGACTAGCTGCTGACAGGAGCCTCCACCACTTAGAAGGCGAACGAGAAACCGGAAGTCCTCTAAACCGGAAGTCCTCTGTAAGGCAGGAAGGCTCTGGTCAAGATGGAAGAGACAAAAGTCGAGCTTGGATCAGAGAGGAATAGAGGTTGGGCGTAAGCCGAAAACAAGGGGAAACAAGAGAAAAACAAAACACAACGATTGCCTTCAAACAGCAGAGGCATCGTGTGGTCTGTCCGATCCCTAAGACCCCAGCCGGGGTTCACAGGGCAACGGCAACCGGTTTCACAGAAGGGAAACAACGTGTTCCCTCTAGGATTACTTCTTTTTTTTTTTTTTTTTTTTTTTTTTTGGAGCTGGGGACCGAATCAGGGCCTTGCGCTTGCTAAGCAAGCGCTCTACCACTGAGTTAAATCCCCAACCTTTTTTTTTTTCTTTTTTTTTTTTTCTAGGATTACTTCTTAAAGCATTTAACTCCTCATTTTAAAATGATTTCAAAGTCACAGAAAGATGACAGGAATAATGATAAGAAATTTCAGCTGTACTCAGACAGAGCAAGCTACCAGGATGACTTTAATATTCTCTGCATGCATTATTTACTAGTGCTGTCTCGACCTCTGGACCCCCCGCCTGTGCCCGTGCCAAATTGCAGGTGGCGTCCCGTGCTTGGCTTTTTACCAACATTATCGACTCATTTGAAAGTCTCGCATAATCTGCTGCATCCCCTCTGAATACTAATTTTTCAAAAATATGGATTCTTACATAACCAGAATCATCAAAATGATAAGTATCTCCAGTCATCCAGCAATCAAAGGCGAGGTGTTTGACTTTAACCTAATGTTGCCGCCCAGTCCGCAGTTCGCAGTCCTGTCAAACGTCTCCGGCTGTCCCATTCAATGTGTTTTTTCTTGTTCAGCATGCCACACGGTGCTGCTCCATCGTCGGTTTCCTCTGAGCAGGAACATTTCCTCACTTTATCTTCCATGATGCCGAGGTCCTCAAGAGCTCCGGCTAGTTTTGCAGAGAGCTCCCGTGGGTGTGTCCAGCCTTCCCTTTAGATCAGGTTATGCACTTCCTACATAAACACGACCTGAGAGCTGTCTTGAGTGGCGGCTATGTCACCTTGGCCAGGGGGTGGGACAGGGGAAAGGGATTCTATGTAAGAGGCTCTTTGCTGTGCCTGTCTCTTCTTGGTTCTCGCAGTTCCTAGATTCTGGGATTCTCTATCTTGAAATGATGGGTGCTTGCTTTCAGAACTCTTGGTTATTATTTTTTTCTTCTTTACCTGATAAGCTCTCCTCCCTCTAATCAGGAAGGATCACAGAGCAGGGAGTGGACATGGGGGAAGAAGCCAGAGAGGCTGTGGAAGTGGCTGGTCGGCAACCCGATATGACTATCACAGGGGCGTGGCTGGAAGACAGAGCAGAGGGAGTACCAGGCCCTGGGGTCTTCTTCACTCTGTGGTTATAGCTGGATGGCATTTGGTTGAGAAGACCAGAGTGTGAGGTTGCCGTGAATGCAGAAAATTTAGGAGAGGACTCAGAGATGGAGCTTCAGGTAGAGACGGCTGTGAGGGATTTCTCATAGGCACAAGGGAAGCCTAGTGGGAAGCGTCCTGTGGTCTTTCACTCCAGGGCCCTGACACTGTCACATTGACAACTTTCTGTCTACAGAGTAGGAGAAAGCCTCAAGCCTTTAGCACTGTTCAGTTTGCTAACCTGCTTTCTCAGATTCTCATATTCTCTCTCTCTCTCTCTCTCTCTCTCTCTCTCTTTCTTCCTTCCTTCCTCCCTCCTTCTCTCTCCCCCTCCCCCTCCCTCTCTCTTTCCCTTTCTACCTCTCCCTCTCCCTACCCCCTCTCTCATTTTTATCATGTGTGCTAGCCTACTTCATTTGTCTTTAGTTTTAAGTGGTAATACACCGCGTCCACCATGTACAGTTTGTTAAGCTGTTTTCCTATCCGTAGCGTTGAAATTGGCAAAGAGCTGCTATACAAACATTCTTGGAGAGGCCATCAAAGTTGCTTTTCTTTCTTTTTTTTTTTTCCATGAGATTTCACTCTCTGAGGGTTGTCTGCTTGTGTGTGTTGTGTATTGCATTTCAGTACTGTCACCAAGAAGCATGAGAGAAGAAGGGCAGAGTCAGGAGGCGATAGTGAAGCAGATTGCAAAATTTAGGCTACTCCATGTTCAACTGTGTCAGCAGGGAGTCGGTGTCATCTGCCACAGATGCCTGATCGCTGGCTGTGCTGCTAAGATAATCTTGAACTTGACTAATAAGATAATACCGACTTGATTTATAAACCATTGGCACAGTTTACATTCTAACCAGCAGGGCTTAAGAGTGGCTGTGCTCCTTACCTGTGCTGAGACCTGCAATCTTCAGGCAGTATGTATGGCGACATTGCCTACTTGAAGAGTCAGAAATAGCTATCGTTGTAGTTTTAAACATTTCTGCAACTTAGGGGCCAGGCATATTTTCCTGTGTGTTTTAAAAAGAGTGTGTTGTTGTTTTGAGACAGGCTCTTAGTATGTAACATGACTGACCTCAAACGCAGTCCTGACTTGTCCTCTCAGCGTGGGGACTCCATGTGCCACTGCACCCGGCTCCCATGTTCAGTGAGCTCCTCTGTCCACTGCCTCCCTACATCTTCTATTTGCCTTCCTAACTGAAGTATTAATCCATTACTGGCCTGTGAAATCTTTAATAAATGGTTTATACTTATGTTTCATAGTTAAAGAGCTGTATCTACATCAGCTCATTGCTTCTCTTTTTTTAAACTTTTAACAAACGGTGCCTTCTGATCAACAAGTTTGTGATTTCAGGGTAATGTCCATAGGCAAGCCTTTGACGTTTTACCTTTGCTTTAAGAACCACTTCCCTTTCTGAAGATCGTTAACGCATGTCCGTATATTTATGTCTTGTTGGAGTTTTCCTTTTCTGTCTCATTGGAGTTTTCTAGCTGCTTTGTGTAAATATCTATTTACCCAGTGGTGCTCTGGGTTGACTCTAGGGCATGCTAGGCAGGAGCCCTAACACCAAGCTGTGTCTCCTATGCTGGTGGTCATTACTCTCACTTTGAGACAGGGTTGTGCTAAGTTAGGGGGGACTTGAATCTATGATCCTTCTGCCCCAGCCTTCTAAATAGCCAAAGATTACAGGCACTCACCCCCCCCAGGAGTAGTTATACCTTCATATTTAAAGCATGTCTCTTGCAGACAGCATATCTTATTTCCTGTCAGACAATCTCTGTTTTTAAAAACTGAAAGGGTTGGTTCCCGTATAGCCAATATAATTTGTGATAATGATCTGGTTTAAATCTATTGGCCCGCCTTTTATCTTCTATTTTTCTCTTATGTTTTGTTTTGTTTTTTAATTTCCCCATTCCTCATTGCCTGCTTTTTAGGTACGAGTGTGATAGACTATTTATATAATGTCTAGTGTCTTCCTCCCTCCCTTTCCTCTCCCTCCCTCCCTCTCCCCTCCCTCCATGTCTGTGTTTTCTTAGCTTCACCACCATCCTTACTTTAGTGTCATTTTCCAGAGCATACGCTGTGCCCTGATTTGCAGTGTAACCTTGCTATTGTGTGTTCATGTCTTCTTTCTTCGAGGAGAGCATTTCTGTTTTAGACTTCTCAGATACTTGTCACTATCAATCCCAAGTGACACACATGCACCACAGAGGTACAGGGAGGGGCTAGGCGTTGACGCTAATGAGACAGACATGAAGCCCACAGTCTGTTTAGCTAAACAGGAAAAGTCCTCAGCAAAGGAGAGTTGGGATTGGAACCCTAGTCTGAGCAGGAATTGGCCAAGGGAAGGAGGGGCCAGATTGCTTCAGGTGTGCGCACCGAGGCCCGGCGCAGTGCGGAGGGATTGGCACTTTGCTCAGGAGACGTTAATACATGTAGCCTGGCTGGCATTCGAGAGAGGGCAGGGCCCATATTAGCAAAAGGTTTAGACATTTTGGAAATTTCTGTCTCCCGATTGAATTAGGATTCCGGAGTTGTGTCTGTGGTATTCCGGTCATTAATATTCATTTACTGAGTGGAGAGATTGTGAGCAGATCTACTGCACATGAAACGTGTGCCTCTCCCATCTGGCTTCATGTGTCAGTTTCTACTTGGAAAGATTTTCCAGGTTTCGATAGAGAAGGGTTTTTGTTTTCAGATTTTTGAGAGAGAGACAGAGAGAGGGAGAGAGGGAGGGAGGGAGGGAGGGAGGGAGGGAGAGAGAGAGAGAGAGAGATTGTTCTAGAGGCATGCCTCTTGTAATATAGGACAAATAAAATTTCCCAAGGTTACCAGAAGCTTGGGAAAAGCGAACTTCAGTTTCTTTAAGTCTGGGTTGTCACAGATGGGACTGTACAGCTCACTCTCAGAGTAAGGAGGTCATTTGACCTTTTCCTGGGCTCAGTTTTCTCTTCATAATAGTGAGGCATTTGTGTGGGTCCATCGGAGGGACACCTCCAGCTTGGGCTATGGTTCACCAGTCATTTACTGGCCACTAACACCTTTGATCAGAATTGCTTTTTAACCACAAGACCTTCCAGAGAGAAATCACTGAAATCTGAGCCCTGTGTATAAGTAACAATATGGGTGCAGCCTCTATTTAAGGCAGATGGAAGCCAATTCAACATAGCTTAGCAGTAAAGAGGCATTTATTTCTTGTGTCTGGGGAGAGGAATGTCGTGGGAACTCAGGGCTAGCACAGAGCTAGGGCTCAGAAAAGGGGTGGACGTTAGGATCTGAAGAGCCTGCTGCAGAGATCCCCACAAATGGGGGCAGCTGATCTGCAGGCCAGGCAGACTATGTTCTCCCCATCTGGGTTACCAGTTTTTACTGGGGGCATTGGCCACAGAATCAATGGGAACATGAACTTGTCCTGACATGGCTGGTCCTGTGGCCTTGTGGAAGTTCTTTGTGCACCCCGTGGGTATCCAGGTGGAGGTTACATGCATGTATAAACTCTTGGAAGGAGCTAGATGAATAAAGATATCTGTGTAACTGAACTCACCCAAACCCAGAAAGTGAACCCATTTTTCCTGGGTCTGTCTTGCTGGGCTGAGAACCAGCCTTGCCCGTGGGTTGACCCTCAAAGATGTCTTCCAGGAGGATTTATGACTCCCAGACAACTCTACATAGGAAGAGGAAGGAAATGAGATGTGATTATTCAACTGGAGTGGAGGTAGGAGGTAGGAGGTGTGGTCAGATACCGCCGTCCTTCTTATATCTTGAGAGCAATGGTAAAACCGGGCCTGAGGACTCAAAACAAGCAAAGAGGCCGAAACAATGGCTTTCGGCTCCACCCCCAATGTCCTCATTTCTCAGTGGGCCGTCCTTATCTTTGATTGCAGAGTGAACGTGTCTCAAAGCCAGGAGTCCAGGGCTCCAGAACACCATCAAGATGGTGGGCGAAGACCCGTACCTTATCTCAGACCTGGATCGCAGAGGCCGTCGGAGATCCTTTGCCGAGAGATATGATCCCAGCCTGAAAACCATGATCCCAATGCGACCCTATGCAAGGTGAGCCAGGAGGAGAAATGAGGTGCGCTGGGCAGGGCCCCCACGGATGGTCCGCGCTCTGCTTGCCACGGGCCGCTCCGTATGTCTGTCCTTCTATCATCTGTCTGCTTGTTTATGAATCACCGAGTTCTTGCTTCTTCCTGTGAGATACCAGCTCGTGTGATGGGAGCCTTTCTTGTGCTTAGACTGCTCACAGCATTTATAAACTTTTTATTAACGACTTAATTTAGTCCAGCTTCTCTATTCTTTACAACCACTCTGAAAGTTCTGGTACCCTCTTCAGCTGACTGGGAGGCAACTGGAGAGAGGTTAAAATGTTTGCAGTTCAGCAGTCAGCCTTTATTTTTTCAACCAGGTGCCTCACCATTTAACAGCTGAAAGAACGCAATGACCTCCTCCCAACCCCACAGCTTACAATTTCACTGGTACCCAGTAACATAAAGCAACCTGGGCTGAGGTGGTCTGGGTATCTCAGGTGGTCTTGACCAGTTTGCTCAGGTATCTGCTGTGCAAGGTGCATGTGCTTCTGAGGGTTCTGCGACTTCCAAGCACACATGCTCAACAATTCAGTGTATTTATTATTTCCTATACATTAGCCACAACACCAGGCAACACTGCCTTTGCTGAGTAACAGAAGGCCAAGTGGTATCTCTTGGACTTACAGTATGCCTTAAATTTTATCTATTTTCAACAGTTTCTCAGTCCCTGTTTGTGTGTGTGTGTGTGTCTCTCTCTCTGCCCCTGTTTCTCTCTCTCTCTTTCACATACACACACTCACACATGCACATACACTCACATACATACATTCTCACACACACAGTCAAACACACACACACACACACACACACACACACACACACACACACACACACAGGGACTCACACAGCTTGCACACACTCACACACTCCAGTTTGACCATATTCACTCCATATATTTTTCAAGTTTTATGGCGTTAAGTACCATATCCTTGCCATCGACATGAGCACTAAATGTGAAGGAGAGATGTACAGCAGCTCCCCACCCCTGGGTATTTCCACCGCAAAGATGGTAAATAAATGAGGGGCGCTCCCGAGAGGACAGGGACAGTGAGGTAAATGCACACTTCAACAGAATGTCTGTTAAAAATCGGGACAGTCAGCGTGAACCCCATGTAGGATGACGTGCAAATCCATTCAACACATTTTTTTTGAAATATAGTCCAATAAAAATATTAAGGACTATAACCAAAAATAATTAGGTTATAATCTAATAATAATTAGGAAGCGCTAAGCTTTGGGTATGATCGCCTTTGATTTAGGACAACATAGTTAAATGTGTGTTACTCAGTATCGGCTGTGTTTAACAGCTGACCTGCGTTATCTCCTGAACATTCACCATTCACCATCTGCTCTCCTGAGCTGGGGTAAGCTCGACCAAGAACTACCCAAGGGCTAATGATTGCAAGTCTCAGGTTCCATATGTAGCTGTGATTGCAAATTAGAGCCAGGGTATGAGGGCAGGGAGCCCAACATCCAAGAACCTGAGAGTGTAATTTGCTCTAGGTTGGCACCCAATCCTGTGGATGATGCGGGGCTGCTGTCCTTTGCCACATTTTCCTGGCTCACCCCTGTGATGATTCGAAGTTACAAGCACACGCTGACCGTGGACACCCTGCCCCCACTATCTCCTTACGACTCATCGGATGTCAATGCCAAGAGGTACCAGGGTCACCAAGGGAGTGGCATTGGGAGCAAGGGGTTCCCAGAGTCTCTCCACCTGCTTCTGACACCCCTGTGGAAACTGACACCCATGCGAGCTGCTGACCCTTGGTGGTGGCTGCTCAATGAGATGTGGACCGGACTGCCTGCATTTCTTGCCCCAGTCTCTGGGGAATGTGCTGATGTAGAGGACTATAATGTGATGCCGGGCTGGCTGTAGGATAAGTAGTTGGGGACACGCTTTACTCGGTGCTGTTTGGGCCCCTCCTGGGTTGCTGCATGAAACTCTAGGAAATCATTTCTGGTTTTTTGTTTTTTAAGTATCACCATTGTATGTCCGTACTGCAAACTACCCATATTCGCCAATTTTAACTTGTCAAAGTGTACCATTACTTCCAACTAATTGATGTGATTTAGTAATGTTTAAGCAGTGGAACTATTCCCTACTGTTTCTGTCCCTTTACCAGAGGCAGGAATCATTAACACATTGGCAATTCTGCCTGATCTTTCCTAATCCCTGCAACCATTGTGTCATTGTGTGCAGAAAGATGTCTCCTTTTCTTTTTTCTTTTCCCTTTCTCTCCTTTCCCTTCCCCTCCCCCTGCCCCCCCCCTCTCTTCTCTCTCTCCTTCATGAGACAGGCCCTTGCTGTGTAGTCATGGCTGGTCTAGGACTCACTATGTAGACTAGGCTGGCCTAAGAACTTGGAGAGATTCACCTGCTTCTGCCTCCTCAAGTCCAGGCTATGCTTTTTATGTTGAAGTCAAAACATAGAACATGGGGCTGGAGAGATGGATCAGTAGATAAGAACACTGGCTGCTCTTCCAGAGGTCCTGAGTTCAGTTCCCAAAACCCACTCGGCAGCTCACAACTGTCTATAGAGCTGTATAGGATCTGATTCCCTCTTCTGGTGTGTAGCTGTACATACAAACAGAACACCCATATGCATCAGACAAATAACAAACAGACAAATATTTTAAAAAAATTGAACACACTTGCTTTTTCCAGTTGAAATTGTGTAGACTTGTTCATATCTGCACAAAGACATCAATCTCATTCATTCATTACTTTTAACGTACATGAGTGTTTTGCCTACGTGTGTATGAACACAATGCATGCACTTGCTGCCAAAGGAGGTCAGAAGAGGGTGTCAGGTCCCCTGGAAGTGGAGTTACAAATGGTTGTGAGCTGTCACAGGGTTGCTCTTAATGGCAAGCATCTCAACGGTCCCAAGCTTTGTTCTTTCTAATCGTTGCACTGAAATGGCTCCTGAGGACCTCTAATGTCTTAACCAAGGGAAGGTCCTCAAAGCTGCCATCTTTCTTTTTCCTGGAGGTTGCCCTAACTTTGACCACATGGCCCAAGGTATGGCACATGCTGGAATATATACTCAAGAGGTTGAGTGCAAGTTGTGGTCTTGCTGTTAATTCCGGGGAAGAATTGACCTACCCCTTCTCCCTGCTCTGAAGAAACGTCGGCTATTGCTAATTTACCTACACTCTTGAGAAGGTTTCCAGGGAGCTTTGAGGGGCCAGATCAGAGTCTGTGGGGTGCTAGATTTTAATCTTAGCTTTCTGGTTAGTGATATTCATCAGGATTTTTTTTTTAAAAAAAAATTGTTTCCTTCCCAACATCAATTTAGACTATCTTCTCTCTGATGCTACCCTTTGTTCTCGTCTGATTTCCCTCAGGCCAGGAGATTAAGTACCAAATCAATGCTGACCAATGACCCACCCCCCCCAGCTCAGCCCCAGACCTCTCCTCCAGGATCTGAATTCCACAAGCTCAGCAGTAACAGTAGCACTTGGATGCCTCACACGTTTCAGTATCTAGAGTGCAGGGTGTCTCATCTGGGTTTACATGGGTGTAGGCTTTTCATTTTTCTTTGCTTGTGTGTTGAATTCATAGCTACATATAGTAGGCAAGAGCTTACTGTTACCCTCTTGACCCTCAGCCCAAGCCTCATGATACTCTTCCTCCTTCCTAAAGTCTCTGTTAACCCCATCCTCACAGTTGCTAAAACTGGGAACCAGGGCTCTAGAATTGGTTCTCATTCTCTTTCCTTCCCACATCTAATCCACCATCA